>NC_050513.1:2688539-2690033 GCF_002922805.2 Oryzias melastigma
CCAAATTAGATTAACAAATGAAAAAGATCCTTAATTAGCCAAAGCAGTTAGCATGCAGCTGAAATATTAGCTAAACTCCAAATTAGCCAAAAAAATCCTAAACTAGCCGAAACAGCTGGCATGTAGCTGAAATATTAGCTAAACTCCAAATTAGCCAAAAAAATCCTAAACTAGCCAAAACAGCTAGCACGTAGCTGAAATATTAGCTAAACTCCAAATTAGATTAACAAATGAAAAAATCCTAAATTAGCCAAAACAGCTAGCATGTAGCATAAATATTAGCTAAACTCCAAATAAGCCTAAAAAATCCTAATAAATGCCAAAGTAGTCCAAAATAGCTAGCATAATGCTATTATAACTTTCAACTTTACTACACTCTGACTCCATATCATATAAAGCAACAACTAATCAACTATTTTAATAGTCGATTAGTCGTTGATTAGTCGACTAACTGTGGTAGCCCTACCTCACATCCCGCCGGCGTCCTCTTCCCCTCTGACTCTGCCGTGTCTGTCTGGGCGGCGACCCTTCCTCTGCGTGTTCCCTGTCGGCGGATAGGTCACCGCTGTAGTTATGCCAATCACACCGTCCCGTTCCCTCCGCCTGTTTCTCTATATGCTAATGATGGACTCCCTGTAATGTCTTGATGGCCAATTAAACTTCCAGTTTCCTCTCAGAGACTCCTTTGTTCTCTGGGATGAGCTACCAGACTTTAAATCTTTCTCATCCTCGATGGGAGATTTTGGATTTAGGGCTCCGTGATGTTTGGGAGAATAATGAAGGTGGATTTGACTCTAACCTCTGAACTTTTATGGCATCAACACTGTTTGTTTTGGCTCTAGCGTCCACTCCTGACCTCTCTGATTCAATCCTGCATAACTTTTACATTTTATCAGGCTTGTGTTGCTGTAATCCTGGTTTTTCCATCTTTAATCCAGTCATCTGCAGTTTGAATGGGAACCTCAGGAAACAAATGTTGGTTTTTGCTGAATAGAGACTTTGATCTGTGATTGGGAAAATTTCTAAATTGTAGATCCTCACTTGGAGTCTGATAAAGTCTTTGGGCGGCTTTTGAAACCCAACAGCTCCAATGTTGTTTGATGTAAAGATGTAATCTGCCTGTAGAAGTCATAAACTTCAAAGGTCCGACTGTTTGAATCCCAATGAAACGACTCGTCTGTGGAGGTGTGGTAAATGATTTCCTGTTTCTCCGTTCAAAGTAAATGACGATTGTTGCAGTAATCTGTTGTAAATCGAGGTTCAATTGCAGGATTTCTTGGGTCTGTTGGACTGCTGGGAACTGAAATTCACATATCTACGGTGGCCCAGAAGGGTCACAACACTTTAAATTCTCAACACAAAATACTACAATTGGTCATAATACAAAAAAATAAACTCAACACAAAAAAATCGACTCACAAGACTTTTTCATGTTGTGATTTGATCCTTTTGTGTTGTGACTAATTGTAGTGTGTTGTGTTGTGAATTTAAAGC
>NC_050513.1:2690164-2695081 GCF_002922805.2 Oryzias melastigma
TTTTGTGTTGTGAGTCTATTTTTTGTGTGTTATGAGCTAATATTTTTGGTTTGTGACTTGCGTTGTGTTGAGAATTTAAAGTGTTGTGTTGTAAGTTTATTGTTTTTGTGTGGTGACTAATTGTTGTCTGTAATGTTGAGAATTTGAAGTGTTGAGTTGATTATTTTTCTTGTTGTGAGTTAATTAATTTTTTGTGTGTGTGTTGCTAGTTGATTTTTTTTTTCTAGTTGTGAGTGGATTTTTTTGTGTTTTGGGTTCATGTTTTTGTGTTGTGACTTGTAGCGTGTTTTGCTAGGAACTGAGGGTGTTGTGAGTGGATTCTTTTCGTGGTTTGAATTGATTTTTTGCGTTGTGGATCAATTGTACTGTGTTTTATTGCAAATTTAAAGTGTTGTGAGTCTATTTTTGTGTTGTGAGTTGATCTTTTTATGTTTTGAGCTAATGTTTTTGTGTTGTGGGTTAATTGTAGTGTTTTATATTGAGAAGTTAGTGTTGTGTTGATTTTTTTTGTGTGGTTGTGTGATGATGGTAGAGTGTTGTGTTGAGAATTTAAAGCGTTGTGAGTGGATTTTTTTTTTCTTGTAAGTTGTTTTTGGTGTTGTTGATTTTTTTCACAATTTCAAAGTCTTGCATAGTGACCCTTCTGGGCCACCATACATCTTAGTCATTGGTCAGACTGTTGCACGGAGCAACCCCACCCCCACATCCAGATGCTCTGAGCTCTCTGTTCACACCCTCCCCCGCTAGCTTACAGCCCTCACAACCGTACACTTAAATGCCGCCTCGGACGAGGAAAACAAATCCAATTGTCTACAGAAAGGGGCGGAGCATGGAGCTTGTGTCCCGCCCACGTCACAAAAACTATTTTTTCCAACATTTGTTCATCTGATTCACAACAATTTGAATAAAGAAAAACTCAGAAAGGTCATTTAAAACCTAGTTTTTCTTACATTTTAAGAAAACTGCATGTTTAAAACACAAACATTTTAATATGAGGGGAACTTTAACAGCTCAAACATCCAGGTTTTGATGAAAGCTTCACCTGCTCCCTCCCACTATCAAAAATCATCCTGGAAATGTTTTTAAGGTCAATTTAGCTCCCTTAAACTCAAACAGTTAGTCCTCATAAGGGATTAAATTGGTAAAAATAGTTTTTTGAGGGTTTTGTGACGTTTTTGTTTTCCCGCTAAGTGAAAAAGTGAAAAAAGTCATTTGTCCAAACTCCCGCTGGAGGTGACGAAGGAAACTTCATCTGCAGGAGACGATAACTTTATTTAAACGTTCGTCAGCAGTTGTAATGATTTTGTAGCCCTTTCAGAGGAAGTCGATTTGGCTCTGGATCGGTCCATTTGTGCGCCCAGGAGTGGGTTTTATCAGACGTCGATACCGTCTCCAGCTCGCCGTTAATGAAAGGAAGACGCAGAAGCTTTGATATCAGAGGGAATGACATTCATTTACCGCCGTGTCTGGAGACCCTAATGATCTTAGGAGGAGCACCAAGCCCGCGCTAAGGTGTAACCCCCCCTCCTGTCGTGGTAGCATCAGACATCTTAATGAACCCCCCCCCCCTCCTAAACACAAGTCGCTCAAGTCCATGTCGGACTCGCGCAGCTGTGTTTCGTACTTCCCTCTAATGTTGTGTTTGCGGACATCCATCACCTTGATGATATTTTAATGTCACATCCTCAGGCTGTCTCACCCCCCCCCCATTCCCTCCCACACATTGGCCATCACTTCATAAATAAACCCCCCCACATCATTAAGTAAACACGCACCCGCCTGTCACGGTGATAGATGGCCGACACACTCCTGCAGGCGTGCGCGCACGTCTGCAGACGCCGGGAGGGTGCGGGGTGGGGGGTATCGGCCCGCGGGCAAAAGGCAACCCCCCCATACAAACCCCCGGGCTTCATGGACGCCCACTGTGAACTTGTCCTGATCTGAAGGCTCGCTTTTGACAAATCGCCGCCGTGATGGAAGCAAAGTCAGGAGGGAGGTCTGAGTGACAGCTTCTGGATGAGGCGTTCACTGACCTGTGGGAGAATGGAGACTGCGGTTATAAACTCCTCTGGTTCCCACAGTCGGCTTCATGACTGTATATGTGAACTGGACCGAGTGAATGTGATGTCATCTATATACAATGACTCCCTTTTAGCTTCAACCAAATAAAGTCAGATCCGTCGCCATTTTTTTTTTTTTTTTGCAATATGGACGCCGCCATATTTGAGTTATAGAGTAGTGATTGAGTCAGTCTGAGTTTCTATGGTAACCACTCTCACCAATCAGGAATGAGCTTGTTGGAAGGCCACACCCCTACAGCTTAATAACAAACTACATGAAAGTTGTCAAACTTTTTAAACATTTAGATGGGAGCCAGTAAGCTCCGCCTACTTTTAATCAAGATATTCAGGTGTAGCCAATGGTGTTCACACTGGACAAGCAGGGAGGGGCTTCTTCTTCTTCTTCTACTGTTTACCAGCGCGTGTCCGCCGGTTTAAATCTGCGGTTCAAGGCTTCCTTTTTCACAGCTCCATTCCAATATATGAAAGACTGTATATGAAACCTGGACCTAGTGATGATGATGTCATCCATACAGAATGACTTACCTTTAGCTTCAACCAAAAGAAATTTGATTAGTCACCATTTTTTTTACAATATGGACGCCGCCATGTTTGAGCTAGTGTGTAGTGATTAAGTCAGTCTGAGTTAATGTTTCTATGGCAACCACTCTCACCAATCAGGAGTGAGGTTGTTGAAAGGACACACCCCTACAGCTTAGTAACGAGCTACACAAAATCTGTCAAACTTTTTAAACGTTGGACATGGAAGCCAGCGAGCTCCACCTACTTTTAAATCAATACATCCTAGTGTAGCCAATGATGTTCACACTGGGCAAGCAGGGAAGGGCTTCTTCTTCTTCTGAGATCCAGGTGATCACGTGCAACATCAACTTTAATTTATAATAAAAAAAAATCAAATGTGGATATTTATAATCTATTCTATGAGGGAAACGTTTTCTAAAGCTCGTATCGTTTACGTTGAGTCAGCATCAAATTGTTCATTACTGCTCCCGTCTTTCTGATCGAGTTCTTCATATTCCCTCGTCTGCCTGAGCAGCTACAGATCTGCGGTGATGCCTCCAACACGCGCTGGCTCCCGTCCAATCGAAACATTTCATTTGGAGGGAAAGCTGTAAATCTCTGCGTCCCGTCATCGGCTGATGGCGGCGTTGGCGGCACGCCACGAGCCGTCTGATTGACGAAACCCTCCCCCACAGGTTTACCAAACGCCACGTTTTAAGCCGGCGTCTTCCCGCACCTGAGCTGCTGAAAAACGATCGGAGGCTGAAATCGTGTGAGTTGTGGTTCGGCGTACAGCTGCTGTCACCGGGATGAGGCGCTTTGTCCGACTCATTGTGGCTTCGCCCCCCCGCCGGCTCAGCTGTCAGTCAAAACGGCGATCAGCCCACCCCCCGTCACCCCCCACGCACAAAAGCTTTTCCTTTTGTACTTCAAGTGAATATTTGTACAGATTTTACAGACAAAAGATAGTCTGAGTGTGCAGCATGAAATAAAGAAAAACCTTTCAAACCTTTATCTAAAGTTGTCAGAAAACACGTCCGGTTGTTTTGGATTCCAGTTTTTGAGCTTATTGTTGTAATATTTATCAGTATTTATCTCCAAAGATCAGTCATCCATCAGCAGCAGTCATAATCTTTTGAGGGATTTGTTTGTATTTGTAGTTGTTTGTTTTCTGTTGAAGTTATTTTCCTCGTAAAATGTCGTTTCAAATGAAGATGCTGAAGAAATGACCTTTTACTGTGGAATAATGTCCTGGATGTTTTGATACCAATATTAAAGTGCACCAAGTATCTGAGGAATTTCTTGAAAAATTGCATAAAATGTAAAAATACGTAAAAGGTATGAATATCAAAAGTACAAACATGAATGTCCTGAACGCGCTGAACGTTTTGATACAGGGAGTGCCTTAGATTCAAGTATTTGGGAAATTTAGTGTTAATTTTCAACGGGCAAAGTTCGCATAAATCGTGTACATTTTTAATATCATAAAATATATAAATACCAAAAGTACAAACATGAATGTCCTGAACGCGCTGAACGTTTTGACGCCAAGATTGTATAACTTTTCAAGGTGCACAAAGATTTTTTAAGGATTTTGAAAAATTTCACATTCAATTTCAATCGGGCAAAATTCGCATGAATTGTCAACAATTTTAAAAAACAATGAAATATATGAAAACCAAAAGTAAAAGCATGAATGTCATAAATGTGCTGAACATTTTGCCACCAAGATTGCATAACTTTCAAAAGTGCACAGAGATTTTATAAAGATTAAAAAAAAATCCCATTCATTTTCAATGGGGCAAAGTTCGCATGAATTGCAAACAATTTTTAAAAAAATGTCAAATATATGAAAACCAAAACTACAAGCATGAATAATCTGAATCTGCTGAACGTCCTAAAATCAAGATTCCATCATTTTCAAAAATTCACTAAGATTTTGATGGATTTGAAAGATTTCGCATCCAGTTCAATGGGGCAAAGTTCTCAAAAATTGCAAAAAAAAATTAAAAACCGTAAAATATATGAATACCAAAAGTATAAACATGAATGATCAGAATTTTTGATACCAAGATTGCGTCATTTTCAAAAATTCTCAAAGATTTTGATGGATTTAAAAGATTTTGCATTCATTTTCAATGGGGCAAAGTTTGCATGAATTGCGAACAGTTTAAAAAAATGTAAAATATATGAAAACCAAAAGTACAAGAACAAATGTTCTGAACGTGCTGAACATTTTGATACCAAGAATGCCTCATTTTCAAAAATGCACAAAGATTTAGAAGAATTTGAAAGATTTTGCATTCATTTTCAATGGGGGAAAGTTCGCAAAAAT
>NC_050513.1:2695087-2733547 GCF_002922805.2 Oryzias melastigma
ATTTAAAAAAAAAAAAAAAAAACTGTGAAATATATGATTACAAAGTACAAGCATGAATGATCTAAACATGCTGAGCGTATTGATACATAGATTGCATACTTTTCAAAAATGCAAGATTTGAAAGATTTCTCATTCATTTTCAATAGGAGAAAGTTCTCAAAAATTGTGTAAAATGTTAAATACCTTTAAAATATATGAATACCAAAAGTACAAGCAGCGTTGTCTTAAACATGCCAAACATTTTGATTATATTACACTTATTCTAATTTGATAAAACCTAATCTTTTTCAATATTTTTATGAATATATTGCGTTAAATTCCGATCTAAATTTACAGTTTCTGCACTTTTTTTAAAAGTTTATAACCCCAGAAAATGTTTGTAGAGAAAGAGTGATTCTGAAAAAAACAAAGTATTTCCTTCTATCTTTATATTCAGTAATCAGCAGGAGCCAAAATGAAAACAATAAAAGCTCTTTCAGTCTCATTTTCCCTCTAAAAATGTGTCTGAAAAACCCCGAGTTGAGGATGTGCAATAAAACAAACCATCCATATCTGCAGGAAAAAATGACTTTATTATCTCCTCCCAGCAACTTCTTGGACTTTAGTGAATCTCAGATAAACGTGGAGGCTGAGCCGCCGCCTGCTGCATACGGGATGAAGGTGAGGCGGAGGCAGCAGCTGCTCCGGGGGTGTTTCTCGGAGGGAGGCCGCGCTAATGTTAGTCTAACGTTGGTGTTAATCAGGTTAGCATATGCCCTTTGTGTGCCCAGGGTTTAAGGATGCACCTGCACACCTATAATGAGAAGGAAACACATTTCCACTCCAAACGTTTCACTCTTTTATTAGAAAATAGACTCGATTATCTGCAAAAATGATGGAATCAAATTGAATCTGTTTGTGTGAATTTTTTCCATGCAGATTTAGATCAGATAATTGATCATCTTTAATGATCAATAAAAAGAGACGATTAGGAGTGTTCACTTTACTAAAGCCCAGGTGTTTTATTTTGAAAATCCATAAAAACAACATGGGCAGCAAATAAAGTTTTTTAAAAATTTGAATATATTTCCTCCCAACCTAGAAAATCCAGAACATAGCAGTTACCCTGGTGTATATAATATAAGGGCAGCTCTGGTGCAGTGGTAGAGTGGATGATCAGGTTCGATTCCCGCCCTGCCATGTGTGGGTCCACATTTCTACTGATAAAAGCCAGTGCTGCCATTGGTGTGTGAATGTGACTGTAAACACTTACAGGTATATCCAATTTACGACCCACAATGCTGCAGTCTGTGTTCATGCTATTAGCTAACAAGGCTAGCTTCAAATGGAGCCTTTGATCTGTGACCATCAATACAGATTTAGTTGTTGGGAACCTCAATAAAAAAAAAAATGAACTTATTTCCGGAGTTTGTATCTAAATTACTCCACATTATTTGCGTCATTGACAAAAAAAGTTGTATAAATTGAGATTTTCAGCTCCAACAAGTCAATCGAATGAAGTAGAACAGTCATGTATTTGTATGTAGCCTTCACTATAATACACAGTAGTTTGTTCACAACAGAAATAAACTTTTAAAAACATAAAGTCTTAACTGTTGTCCAATTAAAATAAATCAAACTGAGAATGTGCCTGTAGGACGTCCACACAATCTACGCTTTTATTGTCTCATTTCCTCATTTCTGACAGTCAGGCTCCACCCAGGGGGCGTGTTCTTATCACATGACCAGCACTAACGGGCTACATGCCCAGTGAACAAGTTTCGGAAACTTTAAAAAAAGAAAAAAATCTGTTTGACACGTCTGCATCTCACCAACTTCACCTTAGCTGGTGTTTTGTAGAAGTGTTCTCTACAACCCGTCGCCCGCAGCATGCCCATAGATAAAAATGAATGTGAACATTTTTGAACGCGATTTGAGTCAGTCTGACAGCAGTGCCTTTTGTGTGGCAGATGCAACAAGACTGATGCATCAGGGACTCAGCTTTAGGTACGTGGCGTTTTCAGCGACTCGATTAGCAGGTAGAAAAAAAATCCAATATGGCCGCTCGAACATCCATCCATTTTCTTAACCTGCTGGGGCTGCGGGGTTTCCAGAGACTGTCCCCGGTCACTTTTGTGTGAAGGCAGGATACGCCCTTAACAAATCGCAAGCCTGTCGGAGTCCATTGGGCTGGAGCGATGGAGCCCGCTAAGCTAGCTAGCCCCCAGGTTGACAGCATAGCCACCAAGGGTCCGGCAACCAGGGACACAACCAGTACTGGTACCCTAACCCTAGCCTAATCCACAACCGACACCAGGCTAGGGTTAGGGTACTGGTGGGGATTGACTTCCCAGTACCGGACCGGTACCGGTTTGTGTCCCGGAGGTTGGGGAGCCTATATTTAATTGGACGTCAAAAAATGATGACTTAGGGACACACGGAACGTAAATTTTTGACGCAGAGGGGTCGTTAATCAAACAGCAGTATGTGACGACTTGGGAAAGAGAATGTGTTCCAATATGTTACCAGTGCAAGATGACATCGAGCCGTTAAAAACAAAAATATAACATGATCTGCAGGGCCGAATATAATCACCCAGCGGGCCGGATCCGGCCCCAGGGCCTTGACTTTGACTTTGACATGAGGGTTTTAAATCAGGGGTCCCCAAACTTTTTCTTGTGAGGGCCACATAACTATTCCCTTAGCCCTATGCTAGCTGTTTTTTTCTGAAGTAGAGATTTTACCAGTTTTTTTTATTTATTTATTTATTTATTTTTACTAATTTGGCATTTCAGCTACATGCTAGCTGTTTTGGCTAATTTATCATTTTTTCAATTTTTTGACTAATTTGGCATTTCGCTAATATTTTAGCTAGCTATCGGCTTCAGTCATTTCAGCTATCAATTTCAGCCACATTCAGCTTACAGCATTCACAGATAGTGCTATATATCTAGTTTTCAAAATGTTTTAGTGTTATTTTTTTCTGAAGATTACAGAAATTAGTTAATTCATAATAACTCACCATGTTTAAACATTCAGCTAAATAACGGTGATACAAACCAAAACAACTATTAGTTTGAATACTCTAACTGAGAAAACAACAGCGTCGTTCCCACACTTCTACACACCCAGCATTGCGCTGGTGTCCAAACCTCACTTGATGCACACATGTACATACTTACGTCCACAGACATTTTATAACGAGCTTTAAAGAGCTAACAAACCACAAACACATCAGGATACACATGACGCAGTCAACCACGAAAACACACTCCGAGTCCTCATCAAAGGCCTGGAAACCTCAGCTTTGGCCGAACTGAAGCCGTTTGCAGGGTTCATTTCACTGCAGGAGGCTGCAGCCAAATCCACGCTGGCAGCTCCCACCACCCCCGGAATCCCATAATTCAGTCATTACAAGAAATCCACTCTCCTGATCCTGGCTTCCTGTGGGCGCCCTCGTACAGTTCAATGCCAAACATCCCAGAGTTTTCTCCTGGAGGATGCCGCCTGACCAGCTGCGTCACTCTGAAATTCCACACATCATGCTGGAAATGGCAGTTTGGATGGCGTACCTCCTGATAGGATTCAAATTATGAAGGAAAAGTCCTTCTCCTGAGGCCACTTTTCCAAGCATTCCGTCTTCATTTCCTCCTTTTGAGGTAACTCCATGTTGCAGATCCATCTTGTCCCTAAAAAAAATGAATATCCTCACAAAATAAAAGGAATTTATTCTTGAAATAAGTGAAAGTTAGTTGGTTTTGTGAGAAAATCAGAAGCTTTGCAGTAGAAAATGTTTGGTTTTTTGGACAAAAAATAGCAGCTTTTGTTTGCATGAACCCAGTTTAATGATTTCATTCAGAAATCCTGTAAATCACAAAAAGTGTTTGTCTCACATTTGCATCCTGTGTAGATAAATGCAGCCCATTGCAGTGCCTTTTTATGGTTGTTGCAATAAAAAAACTTTATATCGTTTCAATAAAACTTGAAGTTTTTTTTATAAAAATCAGTCTCCAGATGCTCATATTTTAGGTTTATTTTCCGTAACCCCATCAGAAATGCACAGAATTCCATATTAAAACCGTGATTTATTTCAAAATGAAACTATTTTTGTAATCTTTTGAGGGAGCAACTGTAAAGAATGATTAAATATCAGCATGCTTAGTCATTTTTTAAATGAAAATGGCCAAAATTTTATAAATTTTACATTAAGAAATTTGCATTTTGAGCTTATATTTTAGATAATTTTCAAAATGTTAGCTAATAAAAAAAATTGGCAGGCTGAAGTTTTTCATTTTATTCGAAATTTCCAAATTGTGTTTAAATACTTTTTTTTTTAATTATTTTCCACCTTGTTCTGTTTTTTGTCATGAAGTAAATTCACACACATGCCTGCAGACTGTTGACACTACGTCTCTCGGAGCACGATCTTTGGCTAGAATTTTTGTTGTAACTGTAGCTTTTGTAACATTTTCCGCCATGTTGACATCATTGTCTACAAAAACGAGTAAAAAGAGTATTAATTCACTGTGTTCGATTGCTCACAGTGCTCTAAACTTGATTGGAGGAGACCGTTTGATAGTAGCACTGAAGCTTTTGAACAAAGTTTTGGCAAAGTGGGGAAAAATGTGCTGGAATTGGCGCGATTTCAACTTTCTGAACTTCTCTAGACTCAGTTTAGTGTATTCATGAATGTTAAAGAGCTAATATCAGTCGGCTTTTAAATAAAAAGAAACATATTTAAAAAAAAATGTATAGTTTATCGTAGAGCTGGCAGTGTTTTTGATTGAAACAGTTTTTGAACAAACCCATCATTTCTTAAAACAGTCCAAGTTCAGAACAGACTAAACATTTGTGGAGAGCTCCACTCTCTCCTTCTGGATCAGAGTCTTTGTGCACGAGGCCTTCAAATCCTCAGCTCTGCGGTGGATCTACGGGTCTGTTTGTTGGTGTCATTTCCTGCCAACAAAAAACTTTATCGACACACTTTTTATCCATTTGGAGTTGAAACATTTCAAAATCCTACAGCTATATAACACACCAGGTGTTGAAGAACGTGGTGTTTTTTGTATGCGCTTTTAGCATATGGTGTTCACACTGGGTTGTGGCTACCCAGTACTAGCACGTGTACCTAGGGTTGGAAGACGTTTGGTGGGAAATGTCAAAGTGGTGCAAATCTTGATTATGGCTGAGAGTCACTGGGTACCTCACGATACGATGCGATACATGGCTCACAATATCAATGATATTGTGGTAAAAATCATCTCTAATAACTCACATTATATAGAAGAACACATCATTTTTGGGAAAATATATTCACATTTATAATTTAGCTTGAACACAATCATAATAATAATAATTGGGGCGACAGTGGCTCAGGCGGTAGGGCGGGTCGGCCAATGATCGAAGGATAGGCGGTTCGATTCCGGCTCCCACCAGCCAAGTGTCGTTGTGTCCTTGGGCAAGACACTTAACCCTACTTGCCTCCAGTGTGGCTCCACTGGTGTGTGAATGTGTTTGAATGTTCCGGTGATGGTCAGAGGGGCCGTAGGCGAGTACTGGCAGCCACGCCTCTGTCAGCCTGCCCCAGGGCAGCTGTGGCTACAGTAGTAGCTTACCATCACCAAGTATGAATGAGGTGTGAATGAATAATGGATATACAATGTAAGTGCTTTGAGCGTCTGGAAAAGCGCAGATAAATCTAATCCATTATTGTATCACAATACACATGTCACGATGCGATACGTGTCACAATACACATGTCACGATGCGATACGTGTCACAATACACATGTCATGATGTGATACGTATCACAATACACATGTCACGATACAATATGTATCACAATACACATGTCACGATTGATACGTATCACAATACACATGTCACGATACAATACGTATCACAATACACATGTCACTATGTGATACGTATCACAATACACATGTCACGATACAATACGTATCACAATACACATGTCACGATACGATACGTATTACAATACACATGTCACTATGTGATACGTATCACAATACACATGTCACGATGCGATACGTATCACAATACACATGTCACGATGCAATACGTGTCACAATATACATCTCATGATACAATACGTGTCACAATACACATGTCACGATGTGATACGTATCACAATACACATGTCACTATGTGATACGTATCACAATACACATGTCACTATGCGATACGTGTCACAATACACATGTCACGATGCGATACGTGTCACAATATACATGTCATGATACAATACGTGTCACAATACACATGTCACGATGTGATACGTATCACAATACACATGTCACTATGTGATACGTATCACAATACACATGTCACGATGCGATACGTGTCACAATACACATGTCACGATGCGATACGTGTCACAATATACATGTCATGATACAATACGTGTCACAATACACATGTCACGATGTGATACGTATCACAATACACATGTCACTATGTGATACGTATCACAATACACATGTCACGATGCGATACGTGTCACAATACACATGTCACGATGCGATACGTGTCACAATATACATGTCATGATACAATACGTGTCACAATACACATGTCACGATGTGATACGTATCACAATACACATGTCACTATGTGATACGTATCACAATACACATGTCACGATGCGATACGTGTCACAATACACATGTCACGATGCGATACGTGTCACAATATACATGTCATGATACAATACGTGTCACAATACACATGTCACGATGTGATACGTATCACAATACACATGTCACTATGTGATACGTATCACAATACACATGTCACGATGCGATACGTATCACAATACACATGTCACGATGCGATACGTGTCACAATATACATGTCATGATACAATACGTGTCACAATACACATGTCACGATGTGATACGTATCACAATACACATGTCACTATGTGATACGTATCACAATACACATGTCACGATGCGATACGTGTCACAATACACATGTCACGATGCGATACGTGTCACAATATACATGTCATGATATGATACGTGTCACAATACACATGTCACGATGTGATACGTATCACAATACACATGTCACTATGTGATACGTATCACAATACACATGTCACGATACAATATGTATCACAATACACATGTCACGATTGATACGTATCACAATACACATGTCTCGATACAATACGTATCACAATACACATGTCACTATGTGATACGTATCACAATACACATGTCACGATGTGATACGTATCACAATAAACATGTCACGATTGATACGTATCACAATACACATGTCACGATTGATACGTATCACAATACACATGTCACGATGTGATACGTGTCACAATACACATGTCACGATTGATACGTGTCACAATACACATGTCACGATGTGATACGTATCACAATACACATGTCACGATTGATACGTGTCACAATACACATGTCACGATGTGATACGTATCACAATACACATGTCACTATGTGATACGTATCACAATACACATGTCACGATACAATATGTATCACAATACACATGTCACGATTGATACGTATCACAATACACATGTCTCGATACAATACGTATCACAATACACATGTCACTATGTGATACGTATCACAATACACATGTCACGATGCGATACGTGTCACAATATACATGTCATGATACAATACGTGTCACAATACACATGTCACGATGTGATACGTATCACAATACACACGTCACGATGTGATACGTGTCACAATACACATGTCACGATGTGATACGTATCACAATACACATGTCACGATTGATACGTATCACAATACATATGTCACGATGTGATACGTATCACAATACACATGTCAAGATACAATACGTATCACAATACACATGTCACGATTGATACGTATCACAATACATATGTCACGATACAATACGTATCACAATACACATGTCACGATACAATACGTATCACAATACACATGTCACGATACAATACATATCACAATACACATGTCACGATACAATACATATCACAATACACATGTCACGATGCGATACGTATTACAATATATCCAGGGGTGAAAGTAGACACGGAAAGTAGACACAAACCAGGCCCGGACGTGGCACCGGATGCGGACTGGGTCTGGACACAGCACAGGACGCGATGCAGCATCGAACGAAAACCATGCCCAGATGGGGAACAGGACAGAAACCGGTATCGGACACAGCATCAGACCTGAACCGGGTTGAGGTACCGGTGCGCTCCACATCCTGACACCGGACTGATTCCGGTCCCAAACTTCAACATGCGATGACTTGCGAGTGAGTACGTGTTGCAAGAGAGTGCAGACCGGGAAAGAGATGGAGATCCAGAGCATTTTGTCAACTGGTCGACCCACCACTAGAAACAATGCAAACATCCTAATAAAATGCTGCCTGCTCTCAGTTTGAAGGTCAATATTCATTTTTCTCTTCCATAAGATCGTTCACGGCTTCTGTCATGTGTTATACAGTTAAAACTGCACACACATCTGATCTCTGCAGCCGTGGCAGCATTTCACGTCCAGTTCTTCTACTGGAACGATGCTCTGTACCGCTCCAGCTTACTTCCACTTCTGGATATATCACAAGACAGTCGGGTGATATGGAATTTTTTATATCACGATATATGTTTCCCATATCACGATATAAACCAAATAACTGTTTTTGTCAAATTTTAAATGCTTTGCAACTCAAAATGTAAAACGCTAAACATTTTTGCTTATAGATTCTTAAATATCGCCTTAATAGATACAAGTATCGCCAAACAAAGTATCGCGATATTTTACTGAATCGATATTTTCTTACACTGCCAAATCCAAGTCCCTGATTGGTCAAATTTAACTTTTCTTAAGCATTTTTAAGACTTGCATTTTCAAGTCAAACATTTTAAATGTGAAAGCCAGAGACCCACATAGTTGTGCATTAACAAAGACTTTTCATTGGAAGTAATCATACAAAGATGTGCCTGTGTATCTTTATTTCACTTTTTATTTGATCTGATTTCTGAAGCTAAACTCTTAACTCCTGCCTACACAACCAGAAGACCAAAAATGTGAACATCTTGTTCCGGCGTTGTGTTTCCAGCAGCTGCTGTCAGGAGTTTCCACACGCGCGCATCGGACCTTTTAGCCTCTTTTATCTTTGCAAAGTCACAATAAGCGATTCCACACACGAACTCCTCTCTGTCCTTGCCTCTCCGACTCATCCCAGAGGCTCTGCGTTCTGCTACCTCTTGCTTCTCTTTTGTTTTAAGTCGCTTCATTCTAATGCTGCACACCTCCCCATCTGGGCCAGCGGAGGTCCATGGGGACTTATTTGGTGTCTGACTTTATACCCACAGCTTGTCTCTCTCCTGCGGGCGAACTGCAGAGTGTGTTCTCTCGGCAGGTTGATCGTAATCTCCCTCACCTGTTCTCACTTCAAAGTACGTCCCGATGCAGAGGTCCGATTGGTCAGTGGCACGTTCCGCCGTCATCTCAACCAGGAATTTGTTCCGATTCTATTGCAGTTGAAACGTTTTGAGGAAGAGCTCCTTCTACCACCCGCAGCTTAAGACCTGAAGTTGAAACGTCTCTGTTGGCGTTCAAGCATTTTGTTCTTGAATTTACAAAGTAGACACCTGTTTGGATCCTTGCTTTTGATTCATAATTCATAACAGAGAAGCCACATGTTTCCTCTCTGTCACTGAAGACTCAAAGACTTCTTCAAATTTAGAGTCTGGAACGTTATGAAAGCATCTTCATGATACCGACCGACCATTATTTAGACGAATGATGTTTCTCCCAAAGTAAACTTTCATAAGTTTATTCCAAAGAGTCCTGTTGCCTCGTCTGGAGTTTAGCTTGAGCTTATGAGCTGTAAACATTTTCCTGCTCATGTGGAAAGATTTAATAAAAATGAGAACTGAAGGGAATCTGTAATCTTATTTCAGCCTTACTGTGCATGCTCCAACATCTGTTCCTTCCCATTGTTTTATTTTTGGAAAGCTCAGGGTTCGGTTGAATCGGATCCAGCAAATGGATCGCCGACACATCATCTCCATGTCTGTATCCAGTGGTGCAAAGATGCACATTACACTCCATCTCCCGTCCGTCCGTCTGACTCATCTAAAGAGAGCACAAGGGGTTTCAAAGATCTAGAAATGCAACCAGAGGCTTGTCATGTGTTTGACTTTAACTTTGTTTCAATATTTTGTATTTCTGCTTGGGCCTCTTGGCCGGGGCTTCCTTGAAGAAGAAGTCATCTCAATGGGACTTCCTGGTTGCATACAAGACGGAAAACAAAGTAATTACATGAAGTGCCTCCATATCTAACACATTCTCATTCTCTTGATGCATGGCTAAGGGCCCCTCGGCGTCAAAAATGTACGTTTTGGGTGTCCCCAACTCGTCGTTTTTTTTGACAACTGCTCTAATTAAATCAGGGATCCCCAACTTTCAGGCCGCAAACAAGCACAGGTTTGGTACCAGAACCCAGACCGCACCAGTACACTAACCCTAACCCGGTACTAGACCCAGACTGGAACCAGTACCCCGTGGTATCGGACAATAACGGAAATTCTCAACCGCTACCAGTCGTGGTAACGATTTGCGGACAGGGTTAGGGTACTGGTACCGGCAGCATTCCGAGGACTGTTATCGGATAGTACTGGAATCGCTCATCCGCTACCAGACTTGGTAACAGTTTGAGCATAAGGTTAGGGTACTTATACCGGCAGCATTCCAAAACCTGGTATCGGATAGTACAGGAATCCCGCATCCGCTACCAGACGTGGTAATGGTTTGTGGAAAGGGTTAGGGTACTGGTACAAGCATCATTCTGAGAACCAGTACCAGAATTGCGCATCCGCTACCAGACATGGCTCTGGTTTCCAGACATTATTAGGATACTGGTGATGGCAGCATTCAGAGTACCACTACTGGAATCGTGTATCCTAAATCGTAGCATGGCCGACGAAACGCCTGGACCCCTGATATAATTGAAACAGCCGAGAACGACGAGTTGAGGACACAAGTGATGTGGAGGGGTCCTAAACCAAACATCGATATGTAACAAGTTGGGGGTGAGAAAGTGTTGTTATATCCAGAAAAGGATTCATGTTTACTCAAAGTTTTTTGAGGACATCCATCATTTTGCCTTATTGCCTTCAACTCTGCCATTTCGTAGCTTCACTGGAGAAAAGTGGAAGGAGCCTTTAAACAATGGCTTTACCTCACACCTGACCCGAGCCGGCTGACATCCTAAAGCCTCAGTAAATAATAGCAAAGAAGATAAAAGAGCCATTTTCTTTAAATTGGGTGAACTGACCCTTTAAAGCCACTGCAGCAGACTCGGACTTGCATCAAAGCGTCTGCGGGTCAAACGGATCGACCCCGTGACATTTGGAGAGCCTGATTCAATCTGAGGTGGAGGCAGCCTCCGACGGCTGATGGTAAACTTGTTTAAAAGTCAACTGAAACTCCCAGGAGTTGACTTCGTCACCTGCCTTAGACAAATCTCTGAAGGCATCACAGCACACGCGCCTCCACGCCTTTGGATACCATTACAGCGAGTGGCAGGAGGCAAACGGGAACAGGGACATGGACCAGTAGATAAACAACACCCCGAGGCCTCACACAGAACGGGTTTGGGACACCCGGAGATAAATGCACACGCAAACCGACCTCCTTTCATTAGGTTTGAAGAGCAGCTTTATTTTTATGTTATTTAGTCCTCTGCTAATCATCGGTCCCTCTCCATTCCCTCTGAAACATTAAGTTGAAGTAAACATTTTTAAAGTGGAGGAAATCATTTCAAACAAGTCTGCACGGCGCCAACCAGCCCCCAGTGAGGATTCCAGCCTCTAATGAAGCTTACCTGATTCCTCCTCGGAGGACCAACCTGGAGCTCGAACGGGCTGAAGTCTGAACCAACTGTATGGAAATGTAAAAAGGTCAGGAGTGGAAGCCTAAACAAACGCTAACAATGAGGACAATTACCAGCAGATTGGCCTATTACCAAAGTAGACTGCATTCCAGTCAGTGTAACCCTTGGTCCCGGGGTGTGTACGTGTGTGTGTGTGTGTGTACCATCTGCTGCTAACGAGCTCCGAGTGAGCCGGGTCCAGGTGTGGGAGTGTTTAGTGTACACTGGAGGGCAAGTGAGCCTGCTGTTTGAGATAAACACAGTCTCATAATTCGACATAATCTGGTGTGCCGGCGGGCGAGCCTAGACCGGACTGGAAGAGGCACATTGACCTTATGGGACACAAACTGGGGTTTTTTGGGGGCACATGTTTGAATGTCCCACAACAATTTCAGGGTTGTTGATATCTCTTTAGTGGGAGACATAAACCACATCTTTTTTCCTCAGATTCGTCACATTTAAAGTGGCAAACGCAGGTTCTTGGTCACAGACACAGAGCTGTATGGGTCCTGTGGGTTCTGGGGTTGTCCGGGCCCATGGAGAGTCATAGGAGGAGCACCTCATCTCAAGGGGAGCGCAGGTGTGTCATCTAGTTTCCCTGAGGCTCCTCCCACTATTTCAAGACTTGTGCTAAACGTATTTCTAAGTATTTGCAAGGCTCATGGAAGTTGGAAGCACATACCATACTTAAGTCTTTCAAAGTGAACTATATCCATATATATATATGATCATATATTACAGTTGGCACAATAAAGAACAAATAATTTGAGGTTTTTTTGCAACCTGGAATTAAGAAGCCTCGATCTTTGAGGCTCCACCTTCCGCCTATTTTATGACGTTATCCTAGAGCCATCCTCTGCATCGTGCTTTTGTTTCTTCCGCGAAAATAAACAAACAAAACAACAATCCAAACTTTTACAAAAATGCTAATCCATTTTATTTATCTGCCTGTAGTAGCCCCTACCTTAGCCCGGGGCTAGTAGGTGTGAATGAGGTCATCCGACGCCTCGCCTGCATCGTCGACGAGACTAAGCCGCTGCTGGAGGGGGCGGAGAAAGGCGCCTGAGATGAGGGCGAATGGCGAGACTGTACGAGATCAAGAAGTTGGGGGTTGACTTCAACGTTCGGTTGAATTTTAATATACCACTCCTCCTAGAATGATCTGTGCAGTTGTGTATTTTATATTATTTTAACATCTTTCAGAGTAAAACAGATACAATATTGCCTCTGGATGAATTTCATGAGCACTGTCCCAAATAAACAAACACACTTAGTGGCTGAGGTAGCTAAGCAGTAAAGCTAGCAGCTCTAGACCGCTAGTTGAACAACGAAGCTAGCGCCTGATCATTGCTAGCTGTTTGGAAAAGTTAGCGGCTGATTGCCACTAACTTAGTGGCGAATTTAGCGGCTGATTAATGCTAGCTGAGTGGTGAAGTTAGCAGCTGATCACCGCTAGTTGATTGGCAAAGTTTGTGGCCGATCACCACTAGCTTAGCAGAGAAGCTAGTGACGATCAGCCGCTAACTTCTGTGTTTGCCTGGGGGGCGGAGCTGGCAGGGCAGACTCTTCCTGAAAGGGGTTTTTCTCACTTTGTGACATCAGCGCGCGAGGAACCGCTAGTTTTTTGAGTTGGGAGGGGCTCCTAATGAGAGCACAGGTTACTCAGAAATGCTTGAATGGATCAAAATAGCAGTTTGGGTTGTTTATGTTGTGGAATAAACATTATAATACACTTAAAAGCTTAAGAAGTTCTTCTATATGACAAAAGTTCAAAAGTAAACCATTCATTGAAGGTTTGCCTTTTAATCCTGTGTCCAAAATCCCTTATTTACACCTGCAGATAACCTGGATCCACCCATAAGGGCAGTTGGGCTAAGGCTTTAGGTTTTGTTGCCTTGTGTGTTGTCTTTCAATGGACACAGTGTATTTTTAAAATCCTCATTTGAATTTTGTTTCCTTAGACACAAACTATGAAAAGTCTATGCTTTGGCAGTATTACCAGCATGAAGAAGACAAATGGGACACCAAGTCGATCCATTTGAGTGTAAACTGTAAACTGTAACGCGGACAACAAAGACTCGGGAGCTTAGTTTTTTACTAATTTTAGTGGAAATATTTTTTCCAGAAACATTTTGAATGTTTATGTTAAAACTATGAAAGCATAGTTTGGTAATTATAGTGAAGTTTTCTGTCCTGCCTGTAGAATTAACCCAAAATATGAACAAAATAGGGATTTCCTTTTTGATGTAGTTGACTAAACGGAAAAACAATAAAGGTTTTTTCAAAATAAAAAATAAAAATAGTATTGGATCTGTTCAAAGATGGTTAAAAATGAAGGGAATGCTTTTATTTTTTAGACCTTTATTATTATAACTGATGTAAAAATATTTTTTAAAGATATATTTTTTTTAATATGGTGGATCGAAGCATCAAAACTGTATTATTAGTAAATGGGGTTTTCACTTTTCCACCTTTTTTTACGGTAACTTAAATACGTTTGTCCGGCCCATATTGCAGAAATGATGGTCACATGACCATTTTTTATTCTTTTTTTTTGTTAATGTTCAGTTAAAACAAAGGTTTAAACGAGAACATTTTTTAAATCTGACATCTTCGTCTTTGACGGCGTCCTCGATGGCGTGCGCGGCCTCTCTCCGGCAGCAGGGCTCGGAGCCACAGCGGATCATAAGTTCCTTTGTTGTTTTGCATTCCTCTGCGCGCACGCCAAATATTTACCACTTCTCTGTCAGTTCCTCCATCTGTGCCAAGTCTTTTTCTCCATTCTTATTGGTTTTATTTCCTCCCGTGGGGGTTCAAACTTTCATCATAGTGACTCTTTTTCTGTGTTTTTTTGGGGTTGATGGATATCAGATTGCTTGTGTCTCGTGGTGCCAGTTGGATGCAGGGCACGGAGGGGCGAGGTTGCCAACAGGAGGTGGGCATGGGGGTGCCAGCAGAGGCTCCACGCTGAGACGCGCGCTTAATTAGCATCCAAGACGGATGGGAGGAGGAGGAGGAGGATGGATAGCAGAGCAGGAGACTAATTATGCCATTTGAAGGGAGACGGAGGAGTAAAAGTCGGAGGAAGACGGAGCGTTTGCGTACACCGCTAAAAGAGAAAACCATTTCCTGAGCCTCGGAAATGGTTTGGGATGAATGCGACAGCTGTGCAGCTGAACTTGAGGAAACAGAAAAATAAAGAGGAAAAAGTGACGCTTCACCCCTTCAGACTGCAGAGACACACTTTGAGGCCATGATGAGGCTCTCACATACCTTCTCTAGAAACAGGAAATTCCCGCTCTTATCGTGGTTTTCCGCTGAGTTCCATCGGCTCAGACTCTGCAGAAGACATTAACCTTTCTGAAGCAGCCTCACTTTTTAGATCGCTCGGTTCAGGAGCGGGACACGCCAGCGCTCGGCCTCCTCTCAGGGTTCGAGGGCTTCACTCGGATGGATTTCCAGTTGCCATGGTGAGGCCGAGTCCTGCTTTTGTTAGCTTGTTTGTCGGCGTTTCAAGGCGGGACGAAATGAGCTTTTTGCCTGAGCAGCATCCCGGTGACAGACGTCCTTAATGTGCGTGTGAGTTAATAAAGGCCAGACCTCTGGCCGCGGGCTGTTTTGTTAATTTAATCAATGGACAAAGAGTTTCAATCATTTTCTCTAAATGTACATTTCCTCCTCTCCCCATCATTGTCTTGAACATCATACCCGGAAGATTGATGAACACGCCGCCGCTTAAACCCACACAGAGGGTCTCCCACCTGGGTCCACGCTCTCTTTCTTTCCGTCTTTTCCTAATGCCCCCTTTATGCATCTCTTTGCATAATTGCCTCTATCTGCTGCGAAGATGGAGCGCTCACCTCCTGACATCATATTAAACTCCTCACAAACCTGCCCCCCCCACGTTAGCATAAACATGCCGCAGCCACACTTCAGCGAGCGGCGCCCGCTCCCACACACGGTCATTAGAGCTAAAAACATGCTAATGATATGTGCTAATGTCTGACTTTACGGACTTGAGCGGCGCCGCGGTTTTCCCGCATGTGCTCGTCGGTTATCGCACATATGGACGTTTTTGTGCGTGCCGGTCGCTACACGTTACGCCACATTTGTGCAGACTGGTTTAAAGCCCAGACGACAGATAATGGAGGCGCCTCCTGGCATCTGCACCCCTCTACGCCCGCAGGGGGCCGATTGTTTGACGCCCTTTGTGTGAAGCTCTTTCACTTCATATTTAAAGTGACTTTTGACCAAAGAACGAAGATCCAGAGGGGAAAAGTGCAGGAGGAACTATCAGATTTGTTTGATTTTTATGAATAAAGTTGGGGAAACCACAAAATATACTTCTCACTAGTTTTTATAACTAACAGATTGTAATCAGTTTGATAAATAGATGAACATAAGTTTTATTACTGCAGTAGAACCTGTTTAACACCACAAACTGATAGTTTTTACAACCATCAACCAAAGGAAAACACAGTAATTTTTATGACAAATCAATTAAAAGTTTTGAAAACATACATATATATGTATATGTATGTATGATACATACATATATATATATATATATATATATGATACATACATATATACATATATATGATACATACATATATATATATATATGTATGTATCATATATATATATGATATATACATATATATGTATGTATCATATATATGTATATATGTATGTATCATATATAAATGTGTCTAAACATGTAAACTGTGTGAATTCAAAATTTAATTGAGAGAATCGAAAGAATTGAAAAGAAAAATCGTGAATCAAATCAATTCTGGAAATAATTGGCGATACCCGGCCCTTTTAAAGGTGTTATAATGTGCTCTAAGTACCTTTTTTCTGCTACGTGCCTGATTAATGGACAGATTATTTATGTTCCACATCCTTTAAGACACGTTCTATTTATCTTTTGATCTGTTGTAAACACGTTATTTGTGGTCTTTTCATCAGATTATGAAGGTTTTAGCCAAGATTTTGAAAAAGTGGTGTTTTTTTCCAGAACAGTTTATCAGAAATTCCCTTTTGAGCTGGGGCAAAGAGTAAGCCTAAACTCGTTTCCCATCACCCCTTTGTTTACGCTCTAGCTTCAAACAGCATTTTTTCATCTGCTCTTGATTGGCAAAGATTGGAACAAAGAAATCCTCCAAAATACAAATCTTGAGCCTCATTTTCTTGATTTATCTTCAGGAAAACGTTGAAAGCTTTTGAGAAGAAAAGGAAAACTGAAGCTGATCTTTGGGTTGGAAACAGCGTTTCTAGTTAAAGGTGTGATCTCCTCTGAAGAACGAGGAGGTGAGAAGGATGATGGAAGCTGTAGTACAGCAGCAGGTGCTCCATCTATTTAAAGCAGAAGCAAACGGCAGGTTGTGAGGATCTGGAACCCCACGAGACCCGGAACGACTCATCCCGACTTTCTCATGTCCTAAAGTGCAAAGCAGCAGAGGAGGATAAGTGGTCATCAGTCATGACTCCGCGCTTAAGCCGGCCTTATGGAGCCGAGCGCATGCACAGCTTTAATCAGCAGCTTCCTGCTGCGGGATGACAAACACATGAACTCTTTCTCGTCCACCGCTTGTGTTTACGCTGACACATGTGGTACAGTTTTGCCACGGCTTTCATGCCGTTCCTCCTGAAGCCTCAGAAAACACGCGTGCACAGAAGTGGCGCCCGGGCTGATTTTCCGTTCATGCGGAGAAATGTCGAACATGCGACCTCGGGACATGTGGCGCCTTGAGGAAGTCTGAAATCTGCACGCAGCTCCATCACGGGTTTGTTTTTCTTTGTGTCACAGGTCGCACCCAGAGGAGCCGAGTCCCGACCGGAGCGCCACTACGAAGAGGTCGACCAGCGCTACCAGGCTCCGCCCAGGTGAGGAGGCTCCTCGCCGTTCCCTCCCTTTATGTCGCACACACAGACACACGAGCAGTGCTGACTAATCCTCTTTGGAGCTTATAATTAAATCTGGAGTGTTTGCCTTGGGAGTGTCTGCTCATCCCAGGAATAGGCCTGATCCGCCGTGCACGCCAGGATCTCGTGCACGGAGGACGCTGTGTTAGTGTGTCAGCACCCCCCGCGTTTGTTTAACCCCTTGTGAAATATTTACGGACTTTTACGCACTGGGGATGCGGGGCGTCTTCACGGCCCGACGGCGAAGTGGGGCGCCGTGGGGGTGAGTGTGCAGGGAGGGAGGGGTAGAAAGAGAGAGCAGTCATTTCACGGGTTATTGCCCCTCTTGATATGACAGAGAGTGCAGACATCAGCCCTCGCCGTGGAAGGTGGGGGCGAGTAATACCGGTAAAACGGGGAGAGAGTGGGAGGGGCTTTACATTCATGTTTGCAAACTCCCTCTCAGATCTTAGAAACTTTCTGAACTTAACCTACAGAAACTAGAAAAGTTGAATTACCTGCAATAATGCTAGTGTGAATGCTTTATGCTGAAAGTAGTTGCTAAAGAAGCTGAAGCTTTATGCTGGAAATGGTGACACAGTTTACTTTAACTGCTGCAGGGAATTACTGAAAATGCAAAAACTATTTGCAAAATGTTAAATCTTCTAAAAGACTGGAAATTTTGTTAAAGAACTATTAAAGAGTGCAGAAGACAATTTTGTAATAAAGTAGCTTAAAAATCCCAACTATATACCAATTTTGCAAAATATTTGGTGTGTTGCTTAAATATGAGCTATGAGAAAAAACCTCAGCAGATGTCAAATTAGCCAATAAAATGCTCATAGCTTAAATACTAGTTGAACTCCAAAAAAGCTGAAAATTCCCCGGAAAACTAAATTAGTCGAAAATGTTACACTGTTGTTAAAACAGAAGCTAATCTGTAAATTAGCCCAAAAACCTCAGTGGATAACAAATTAGCCAAAAACGTTAGCATGTTGCTAAAATATTAACTAAACTCTAAATTAGCATTAAAAACCTCAGTAAATAACAAAATAGCCAAAAAAGCTAGCACATTGCTTAAGTACTAGCTAAACTCCAAAATAGTCTAAAATTCCTCAATAAACTACATTACTCTAAAACGCTAGCCTGTTGCCAAAATAAAAGCTAAACTCCAAATCAGCATAAAAAACCTCATTGGAAAACAAATCAGCCCAAAAAAAAGCTACCACGTTGCTTAAATGCTAGCTAAACTCCTTAATAGCCGAAAATTTCTCAATTAACCAGATTAGTCAAAAATGTTAGCATGTTGCTAAAATAGAACCTAATCTCTAAATTTAGCCTAAAAACTTCAGTAGATAACAAATTAACCAAAAACGTTAGCATGTTGCTAAAATATTAACTAAACTCTAAATTAGCATTAAAAACCTCAGTAGATAACAAAATAGCCAAAAAAGCTAGCACATTGCTTAAATATTAGCTAAACTCCAAAATGGTCTAAAATTCCTCAATAAACTGAATTAGTCAACAACATTAGCATGTTGCTAAAATAGAAGCTAAACTCCAATATAGCCTAAAATTCCTTAATGCACTAAATTGTTCGAAAAATGTTAGCATGTTGCTAAAATAGAGGCTAAAATCTAAATTACCCTATAAAACCTCAGTAGATGAACTAAGTATCCAAAAACATTAGAATGTCCCTAAAATATGAGCTAAACTCCAAATCACCATAAAAAACAGGAAGTCTGCAAATTAGCCAAAAAAGCTAGCTTGTTGCTTAAATTCTAGTTAAATTCCTTAATAGCCTAAAATTCCTCAATAAACCAAATTAGTCAAAAACGTTAGCATGTTGCTAAATAGAAGCTAAACTCTAAAGCCGCCTGAAAAACCTCGGTAGATAAAAAAAATAGCCAAAAATGTTAGCATGTTGCTAAAATAGAGAAAATAGAGGCTAAAATCTAAATTACCCTATCTCTCAGTAGAGTAACTAAGTATCCAAAAACATTAGCATGTTGCTAAAATATTAGGCAAACTTCAAATTAGCACTAAAAACCTCTGTAGACAACAAATTAGCCAAAATGTTAGCATGTTGCCAAGATAGAAGCTAAACTCTAAATTAGCTTAAAAATAAACATCAGTTGATAACAAATTAGTCAAAAACGTTAGCATGTTGCTAAAATATTAGCTAAAGCTTAGCTTTTGAAAATTACTCTAAAAGATGAAACAATTGTCCATGAATATATGTATAGGCTTGTTGCTGATCTACTTTAAATTTTAATTTGAAGACTTTCTCATTCACTTCCTATAGGGCATATTTTGCTCAATATTTAAAAAACTATAAATACATACCAAAAATACAAGCAGTAATGTTCTGTACGAGCTGAATGTTTTGATACTTAGATTGTTGAAATTGCTGAAAGTGTGATTGAGTTTTTATGTACTGCAAAATGTACGAAAATTAGCAAGAGAATCACTATCGTGTGAGTCCTCACTAAACATTCACACAATTAGAATAATTCCATAATTAGAAATGCAGATGGCAGCTCAGGTTTTGCTCATTACTTCACTAACTTTTAGCGTTTGCATCCTTTGAAGTATTTTTAGGCGCAGCCCCCAGAGGACTCGCCGCCGTACGGTTAAAATGCTTCCGGCGACGTTCGCACAAGCAGCTGCGAGAGTTCCTCCTTCAGATGTTTCTGCAGATTTACTGCGGCCAACAGGAGAAAAGACAAACTCCGATGTTCCAGGAATATCTGAGAGGAAAAAAAGACGAAGGAAAAAGCAGACAGGGAGGAGAAATGAATGCATTTCTCAAAGTGGAGCTGAACTTTGTGCAAAATCCCCCTGGGGGCCGCCATTATTGAAAGCCATTTCCTCTCAAAATGAGTGTGGCTCCACCATTGGCCTGGCTCTCATTAGCATACATTTGGCCTGGCTTTCTGTGGAGCCGGCTGGGGCTGCAGCTGGAGGGGTGGGAGTGGAGCAGGAGATGGAGATCCTCACAGATGGAGAGAAATGGCAACGAATTTAGAGGAATTCAGTTGAAATGTTTAGTGTTTTATTACAAAAACTATTGAAATATGAATCCAGGATACACTCCGATAATCCTAACTAAAGCATTTTCCTGGTTTGGACAAACATAAAATCCTGGGCTACGGCTCTGCCACGCGCAAACACGTGCACGCGCACCAGACCATATGGAAAATATTAACATTATTACCAATTCAAAGCAGGAGGTCAGAGTTTCAGCGACCCAGCCTCCGGTTATCCAATCAGAGCTCCCCCTGACCCCTCTCTGAAGGTGATTGAATTAGGGGGGCAGGTTGGCATAGCAACGTTACATCCGGGGCTGATAATTGACTGATTAATATGCATCTGATGGCCTCTGAAGAAGAACTTTTAAAAGATCCCAGCAGAACAAAGTAAACGGGTCAGAAACCCAAAACCTGCCGTGAACTGATCCACATCAGAACCTCTCCTCGTTTCTTTATCTCCACCACAAATCCATGAAAAGCTGCATTTATGTCCTGAAATTCAACATTAAAAACAGTTTTTTTTGTGTTTTTGTGATAGATTTACCTGGAAAAAAGGTAACAGGTCTTGTTTTAGGCCCCTCCCACTTCTACAAGACTCCCTCATTTAACTCAATTTAAAAGCAGACAGTTACAGATGGAAAAAAGTATTAAAATATGTTATAAAAAAGTCTATAAAATGCATAAATCAAGCAGATGTATCTGTTTTTTTGCCAGTATCGTGAGTTTTATTAGCTGCTCTGACAGTCTTCCTGGTTTTGGTAGTCCTCTTCGCCTCTCCTTTAAAAACAGGGGGCATCTTCGGGGTTAACCGCAGCATGTCAAGTACCCACTAGTTTGTGGAGAAGTGTCCCTGAAGGACTCTCAGCTGACATTGTTTCCAGATTTGAGCCTTCTCCACCCAGCGGAGGGAAATCTTCTCCCCAGTCTTAATGAGAGCTTGTGTTTTAAAAGGCTCGGCCGCGCTCTCTCTCTGATTTAAATAAATATTTATCGAGGCGGATTCTGTTGGAAATGAGCTCGACCTCCCAGAGTTTGTGCGGTTTCAGCTCCGTAATGCTGTTTGGCCTCCCAATGAATTCGTGAAGGGTCAGCAGAGGATATTGTTGCTCCTCCCGCTCCGTTTTTATTAAAGCCCAGTCCTGCTTCATATGTGATCGAGCGCCTTCCCACCTGCCACCGCCGCCGCCGTAAACTCGGTTAAAGTTATTGTTTCTGGGAGCGGCTGCATTTTTCAGCAGTGGAGCAGCTTGTGGGGCAGAAGTGTCAAACTCAATCCCAAGAGAGGCCAAAATCCAAAACACACCTTAAGTTGCGGGCAGAACAGGATAAACATTTACTGAACACTTTGAAACTACATTTTTTAAAACTTTAAAAACTTCATTTTTTAACGTAATTATGCACTAGATATATAGCATTACCTGTAAAAGTGCTAGTGTGAATGCTGAATTTGGCTGCTGAAGATGCTAAAATTAATAGCTAAAAACACTGAAGCTGATAGCTGAAAACAGTGAAGCTGATAGCCAGCTGAAATATTAGCTAAACTCCAAATTAGCCTAAAAAAAAGAAAAAAATCCTAAATTAGCCAAAATAGCTAACATGTAGCTAAAATGTTAGCGTAACTCCAAAACAGTCCAAAAAGCTTAATAAAAGCCTAAATTAGCCAAAACAGCTCGCACGTTGCTGAAAGATTTGTAAATCTCCAAAACAGACTAAAAATATTAAGAAAAAGCCTAAATTAGCCAAAATAGCTAGCATGCAGCTAAAATATTAGCTAAACTACAAAACAGCCTAAACAGTAAAAAAAAAGCATAAATTAGCCAAAATAGCTAACATGTAGCTGAAATATTAGCTAATTTCCAAAACAGCCTAAAAACATATAAAGCCTAAATTAGCCAAGATAGCTAACATGTACCTGAAATGTTTGTAAATCTCCAAAACAGCCTACAACTCTTTAAAAAAAGCATAAATTAGCCAAAATAGCTAGCATGCAGCTAAAATATTAGCTAAACTACAAAACAGCCTAAACAGTAAAAAAAAAGCATAAATTAGCCAAAATAGCTAACATGTAGCTGAAATATTAGCTAATTTCCAAAACAGCCTAAAAACATATAAAGCCTAAATTAGCCAAGATAGCTAACATGTACCTGAAATGTTTGTAAATCTCCAAAACAGCCTACAACTCTTTAAAAAAAGCATAAATTAGCCAAAATAGCTAGCATGCAGCTAAAATATTAGCTAAACTACAAAACAGCCTAAAAAGTAAAAAAAAAAAAAAAAAGTCTAAATTAGCCAAAATTGCAAGGATGTAGCTTAAATATTAGCTAATTTCCAAAACAGCCTAAAAAACATATAAAGCCTAAATTATGAAAAAAGCTAAGATGTAGCTGGAATATTAGATAAACTCCAAAGCAGTCTTAAAAAAAAGTCTAAATTAGCCAAAACAGCTAGCATGTAGCTGGAATATTAGCTAAACTCCTAAACTCCAATCCGAATTGTCCCCTTCTTTCTCCCTTCCGCTTTATTTGAAGTCGAAGTCGTGTCCGGATTATTATTATTTTAAGTTTCACACTCCAAACAGAGCGGTCCAAAGTCCACTATCACGAGAGTAAACCACGTCGCGCCCTGTTCTTCATGTGGGTGTGGTCGGAAGAACAGATGTTTACATTTAAATGGAAGTTATAAACCCGCTGTTATGTATATTCAAGCGCTGAAAGCTCCGCGCTAAAGCTAGCTGTCCGGAGATATTGATGACATCATCGAGCTAAAGTCACGTCCGAAATATTAAGACAGTTTTATAAACCACGGGGAAGGGCTAAGGGAGGGGGGAAGGGAAGAATTCGGATCAAGCCCAAAACAGCTTCAAAAACATAAGCACATTAGCAAAAATAGCTAGCATGCAGTTGAAATATTAGCTATACTCCAAAACAGCCTTAGTAAATGGAAAATAGTCCTTAACTTTGACACATGTGTTGTAGGGGGGTCCAGATGATGAGTTCAGAAGTTGCTTTGACCTCTATGGCTCCAGCGGCCAACCCCCCAGAGGATGTGCGGCGTCCTGCAAAAGGCGCCCCTTGCTTTTTTGTGGGTCTGGGCGGGCGTGCGGAGGCAGCGGCGTGCGCTCAGCTAACAGTGTTTGTGCTCAGACACGGAGGAATGTAATGGAATCAGCAGTTGGAAATGAAAGAGCTTTAACCAGCTCTGTCACATGCACAGCTGAGGCTCCGGCGGCTCTACCTGTTTACAATAACCCCTCTGTCTCCGCCTCTCGCCTTTCCCATCAATCCTTCCTCCTGCATCTCTCTGTCACTTCTGTTTACGTCTCTCTCGTGGATCGGCTTTGTCATCCGTCTCTCCGGTCCACAAAATGAAATCAGTGTGTTATAAATAAAACACAAGCTTTTTTATTTTTTTTGTGAGGCTGTGGTGCAGCCTGGGAGCTGGGGGGTGGGGTTGTCAGGTAAAAGTCCACAATCGCTCTGAATTCACCACTTTTCCCCAGAAGCAACACCTGAGACTGAGCTCTGAGGTTGTCGGTGTGACGCCTCTTGCATCCATTCTCATTTCTCCCAGCATGATCCTGCTGAAGGGGGATGGGTACCAAAACTCTGCCAATTTGGTACCAACTTATATAGTAATGCCAGTATCGAAGTATGTGGTACCACCAGCTCTGTTATATACGATACTACCGGTACCGGTACTGCCAGTACCAACAGTACTGTCGGTCCGACGTATTCGGTAAAACCATTATCAACATATACGTAATATCAGAACCGACTTATATGGTAATACTGGTATCGAAGTATTTGGTATTACTATTACAGACTGATATGGTACTACCAGTACCAACGTAAACAGTACTATCGATCCAATGTATTCGCTAATACCATTAACAACATATATGTAGTATCAGTACCAACTTATATGGTAATACTAATATCGAAGTGTTTGGTACTACCAGTACCAACATATACAGTACTATCGGTCCAATGTATTCTGTAATACCATTAGCAACATATACGTAATATCAGTACCGATTTATATGGTAATACTGGTATCGAAGTACTTCGTACTACCAGTATTAGTTATTTTGGAGTTTAGCTAATATTTCAGCTACATGCTAGCTGTTTGGCTAATTTAGGCTTTTTTTCTTGGGGCGGCTGTGGCGCAGCGGTAGATTTCATTGCTATCACATTGCCTTGCCAGTGTTTGGCAGCATAGCCCCCACCAGCGTGTGAACGAGTCTGTGAAGCGCTTTGGACCCTCGAAGGAGGGTAGAAAGAGATACAAGTATACGCCATTTACTATTTTACCATTCTTAGTTTTTTAGACTGTTTTGAAGTTTAGTTAATATTTCTGCTACATGCTAGCTGTTTTAGCTAATTTAGGCTTTTCTTTTTAAGTTTTTGGGCTATTTTGGAGTTAAGCTAATATTTCAGCTACATGGTAGTTGTTTTGGCTAATTTTGGCATCTTTTGCTCTTTTTAGGCTATCTTAAAGTTTAGCTATTATTTCAGCAACAAGCTAGCTCTTCTGGATAATTTGGGCTTTGTTTCAATTTTTTAGGTTATTTTAAAGTTTAGCTTTTTTCAGCTACATGCTAGCTGTTTTGGCTAACCAAAGTTTGATTTTTGTATTATTATTTTTTAGGCTAATCTGTCTTTTAGCTAATATTTTAGCTGGCTATTTTAGCCTCTTTAGCGGCCAAAATCAGCTTACACCATTCACACTAGCATTATTGCAGGTATTGCTATAAATGTAGTTCATAATCATACCAAAAACTTACAGTTTAAAAATGTAGTTTTAGAGGGTTAAAATAACATTTTCTCTTATTTAATTACATTTGTGGTCTTTTACTTCAAGTTTTGAATATATTTTTTAAAAACTACTTGACAAACTTTAAAGTTAATATAGAATTTCAAGGACGATGGTGCTCTCAACCGGATTACTTTTACCTGTGACCATTTGTTTGGATAATTTGGCAACTTTTTAAACTTTTGAAAACTCTTATTTTGAAATAATTACCAAGGATTTTACCAGGAAGCTGAATTATTCTAGTTATTTTAGTTGGAAAAACCAAACAGAAGAAGCTATATTTGTGGTCTTTACGTGTTGGTGTAAATAAAGAAGTCGACTGCAGATGGAATCGTAAAAATAAAAATCCCGGCTAAGTTTAGAGACAGATGAGACTGTTGCGTCCCTCTGAGGTCTAAATGCGGCACCAGAGCAAGGTGCGATGTGAACGGCGGGGGCCGAGTGGAGCGGAAAGCTGTGATGATTCGCCATCGAGTACATCTGACTCGCACTCGGAGAACATCATCCACCCCCCGGCCCCCCCGAGAGCGCGTGATGGAGCGAATCTCACACCCGGAGAGCTCGCCACGCCGGTGTGTGCGTGGAGTTTCTGATTACACACTCGCCGTGAAAGAAAAATGTCCGTTTGTGACAGCCGGAGTGTGTGCTGCTGACAGTGAGGGATGTGTGCGCGGCGGCTGTTCTGCACCTGCCCCTGGGAAACGGAAGGAAAAATTAGTTACCCCACACACCCCCAATTGCTCATTAGGGCCCCCACTTTCACCATCCCGCCCCCTCCAGTCCTCACAAGACACAAAACAGCTGGAAAACAAGACGAATTATGATTAAAGCGGGTGACATTTACATTTCTCACTCTCCCGACTCATAAACCACATTAAATAATGAGCATCAATCGGATATTTTACGTGAATCGTTCTTTCTTCTCATCACCTGAGGGGCAAAAACTGTCTTCTTTGGTAAAAAAATCTTTATTAATATCATTATTTCATCGTCATCCTGATAAGAATGCTGTTTTTTAAACATAGAATGGCAGAAAGTCATCACCTGAGGCGCCTAATGTAATTAAACGAGGCAATATGAAGAAATCTCCGTGCGCCGGGGACCAAAAGTGAACCCGATATTGAATGTTCTCCGGTCCCTCAGGCGGGCCTGCGTTTAAAACAGACATGACTCTGTAGTGGAAATCAATGCACGGGCCATCAGTGAAAGCAATTATCTGCCGCATCCTCAGATGGAAAAGCTCTAAAAACGCATTGAAGAAAATAACAAATATGGAAGACGCGGCTCGGAGGGGATTGTTTGAGAGCGGCGTTGGAGAAGTTGCGCCGTTATTGCTGAGCACGCGGGTTTTGGAGCAGCATATGTCGCCGCTCAGACCTCAGTGTTCACCTGTTCGTCAAAGTCGAGGCCGGGATGGCGACGACCCAAACCCAGCAGAATGCTAAGCCAAAATGAGTCCGATCGTCTGCAGCTCGTCGCCCCGCGCTCCTCATGTTAATGGACAGATGAATAGGAGGCATTTCCAGCGGTCAGACAGATAACAGACACTAATGTCAATTAAACGACATTTGCTCATTGAATCCATTAATTGCATAGATGGCGGACGCACACGATACATATGCGAACGCATCTGCCAATTACGTGCTCGCCCTGCAGAATATATTAATGTTTCAGCAAAAAACAGCTGCTGCGCCTCGCTGCCAAACACGCCCACGCACGTGCTCGCTCCCGTGCACAGCAGCACGCTTTCAGGGAGTGTGCAGCAGCACGGCCACCATCTCCGGTTTGGAACATTCGCTCTGTAAATACAGCTGCAACGGTTTAACGGTCTAAAGTGATGACATGGCGCTGCAGGGGAAACCACGGAGGCCGGCCCTTAGCCTCAACCAGAGGAACTCCTCAGTGCAAAATTAGGCCTCGTTTTCTTTATATCTGACCTCCATCGCTTGAAAACACCAAAACTACAATAGAGCAGATAACTTATGTAACAGAGTGACAGGGTGGAGGAGATCACTACATCAGGGGTGTCAAGCTCAGCACCACAAGGCGGCAAAATCCAAAACACACCTTAGGTCGAACGGATAAATATTTATTGAACACTCTAAAACTACATTTTTAAAACTTTAGAAACGTAAGTTTTTAACATAATTATGAACTACGTTTGTAGCATTACCTGTGATAATGTTAGTGTGAATGCTGTAAGCTGAATTTGACTTCTAAAGATGATAGTGCTGATAGCTGAAAATGCTGAGATTGATAGCTAAGAATGCTGAAGCTGATAGCTGAAAACACTGAAACTGATAGCCAGCTAAAATATTGGCTAAAAGTCAAGTTAGCATAAAAAAACTTCAAGATAGCCCAAAAAAATGAGTAAAAACATAAATTAGCCAAAACAGCTAGCATGTAGTTGAAATATTAGCTTAGCTCCAAAATGGCCTAAAATAAACAAAAGACTAAATTAGCGAAAAAACACCTAGCATTTAGCTGAAACGTTAGCTAAACTCTGAAACAGCCTAAAAAAACTTTAAAAAAAAGGCAAAATTTGCCAAAACAGTTAGCATGTAGCTGAAATATTAGCTTAGCTCCAAAACCGCCTAAAAAACAAACAAAAAACTTCCTAAATTAGCAAAAACACCTAGCATTTAACTGAAATGTTAGCTAAACTCTGAAACAGCCTAAAAAAAACAAAAAAAAAACATTATTAGCATGATCCATAAATACCTTAAAAACCGATTGTAAACATGTTTTCTGCCCTGTAGTCCGCCATCATTCCACTAGGGGCAGTAGAAGGGCTTTTCCTGCTCATTCCAAAATGGCTGCCTCCATGAAATCTCAAAAGCATTTTTGGAGGGAAAATGTTTAGCTAATTTTCAAAACTTTATAGCAAGAATAATTCATCTATTGTTAATCTTTTTTTTAAGGACTATTTGGTGTTTCAAAAGAATGCCAAATTAGTTTATAATTAAATATTATTTAAACTTTTAAATATGCTGAAAAAGAATGTAAATTTACTTAATTGACTGATTGTTTATAGGTCTTTATAGGTTTTGTAAATATACCATATTGAAAAAATCTGAATCAAAACAAGACAGATTGAAAATGTGTTTTTAAAGTAAATTAATTTTAGTGAAAAAAAGAGACAATTTTGATAATAATTTGTGTGTTTTAGACTCATTTAAGCAACTATGAGTTCTAAAATTAAGAACATTTAAATAACAGTGTTTTTTTATCTTATTCTAAATGGCTTGAAGATTAAAAAATTAAAACCAATATTATGCACAATGTGCCCTGCTGAACAGGAGCGTCAGCTTCCATGTCCTCCATCAGCAGATCCGACGCCGCTCGTCTCCAACAGGAAACAATTCTAAATGTTACCAGAAACTGAAACACATGAACGTTGTTTTTTTATTTTTGTAAGGGAGTCCAAAGAAACTGATTTCTGTTTCTGCAGCGTTCTGATTGGCCCAAACTGTCAGTCATCAGACTTCATTCTTTTGTCTCTCCATCTCTCTAGCTCGGTAAACAGCACAGACAGCTGTAGAAGTTGAGATGTAAACACATATCTCATTGTGGCTACAACACACAAACATGCTCATGCAATCCTGCTGGAAATGTTCAGGGAGTTCAACTTTAGCTGTAGTCTTCCATGCACACACATTCATGATCTAATGACTAGAGTGTGATGTAATACAGTGGTCCCCAAACTTTGTTAGGCCACGCTCCGAATCACTGACATTAATAGAACATTGTGTACCGTCTATGGCAGGGATGTCAAAGTCAATCGAACAAGGGGCCAAAATCCAAAACACACCTTAGATCGTGGGCCGAACAGGATAAACATTTATTAAACACTCTAAAACTACATTTTTAAAACTTTAAAACATAACTTCTTAACATAATTATGAACTACATGTATAGCATTACCTGCGAGTTTTAAAACTTTTTGGACTACATTGGCATTTACTAAGAATTTTTAGGCTATTCTAGAGTTTAGCAAATATTTCAGCTACATGCTTATTGTTTTGGCTAATTTTGGCTTTTTCAGCTTTTTAGGCTGTTTTGGGGGTTTATCTAATATTTCAGCTGCATGTTAGCGGTTTTGGCTAATTTAGGCTTTTTTTAGGTGTTTTGGAGTTTTGCACATTTTTCAGCGACAGGCTAGCTTTTTTGGCTAACTTAAGTTTTTTCTTTTGTTTTTTTTGGCTAATTTGGCATTTAGCTAATGCTTTAGCTGGCTATCAGCTTCAGTGTTTTTAGCTATCAATTTCAGACTTTTTATCTATCAATTTCAGACTTTTTATCTATCAATTTCAGCCTTTTTAGCTATCAATTTCTGCCTTTTTTAGCTATCAATTTCAGTCTTTTTAGCTATCAATTTCAGACTTTTTATCTATCAATTTCAGCCTTTTTAGCTATCAATTTCAGACTTTTTATCTATCAATTTCTGCCTTTTTTAGCTATCAATTTCAGCCTTTTTAGTTATCAATTTTAGAGTTTTTAGCTATCAATTTCAGCCTTTTTTAGTTATCAATTTCAGTCTTTTTAGCTATTAATTTCAGCCTTTTTAGTTTTCAATTTCAGCCTTTTCAGCTATCAGCACTAGCATCTTCATTGGCTAAATTCAGCTTACAGCATTCAAACTAGCATTATCACAGGTAATGTGATGTATCTAGTTCATAACTATGTTAAAAATGTATGATTTTAAAGTTGTAAAAATGTAGTTTAGCGTTTTCATAGTGTTCAATAAATGTTTATCGTCTTCAGTTCACGACCTAAGGTGTGTTTTGGATCGTGGCCCCTTGTGCGATTGAGTTTGACTCCCCTGCTGTAGGGTTAGGGTTTCGTACGACAGCGTTACCCGTGTGTCATAAGTGCCTGCCACTTCCATTAGCCTTACAAATACTACACAATCCACAACAATTTCTTACTACGTCCCTTGAGATGTCCATACAAGAACTGTAGGACACAGCTGCGCTCCCTGTGCGAGTATCCATCCCTCTCTATGACCTTCCAACGACCAGAAAAACCCCAAAACCTTAAGGTTGCTAATCCACCCCTGTATACGGTTACCAACCATCGACACTGGATTGTATCATGTATGGACCAGATTTCCTGACTAGCTTTTGGTGCTACCGTTCATTTTAATCCATCGGAATCTAATACTATCCATTCAGAGAAACCTCCTTTTGCTCCTCGTGACTCCTTCAAATGTGCTCTGAGAGGTTGATCCGTCTTGCTTTCCCACTCCAGGAAAAAAGGGACAAAAAGCTTTTTCCTTCAACCCCCGTTGAAGTGGAGGAGTCTGTAGGTTTGAACGGGGGGATTCATCACACGACATGTGACGGCCTCACGGCTCAGGATTACTTTTCACCGGGAAAAAGATGCAAGTGAGGAGCAGAGATGAGGAGACAAGTGGAGCATAAAGGAGATGGGAATCCGCGGGGAACAGGAGGTGCAAATGAAAGGCTGGGTGGCCGTGAGTCAGAGAGGACCCAGGTGCTCTGTGCATCACCTCATCCCTTTCTTCCCCTCCGCTGGTGGCCCTCACCCTTTAAGCTGGATTAATGAGGAGCTTGACCTTCTCCTCGCTCTCCCTCTCATGCTCTCCACTTCTGCGCAGATTTGCAGGGAGGAGTTTTTCCCAGAAGGCATCTGAAACTTTTTTTTTTCCCCCCATTTCAGATGTTTTTCTCATTTGACTCCTCCTCCTTATCTAAAGTCTCAGTTTGAGTGACGAGGCGGTCCGGACCGCGGAGATCCTCGGACACAAACCAAGATGTGTGCGGGCTAATCTGCGGCGAACGAGTCGTTCTAATTGGCCAGTCAACAGGTGCTGAGGCCGACTCCGGGGAGCAGCGCGGGGATACGGTTACAGCGCGGGGCTTCTGTGGGAGGGAGACGTCCCACACTCTTCGGTTGTTCATTGTTTGCAGATCCCATCAGCTGGAAGCCGTCACGGCTCGCATTAATGCAGATTTATCCCTGAAAATACCACCTGAAAATGTTCAGTTACAGCTGCAGTCGCCCCGAAATGAGAACCAACCAAGAAGACATCTGTCCAACCTTCACCCTAGAGCACATGACAAAGTCAAGGGCCGGGGGCCGGATCCGGCCCTCCAGATCATTTTATTTTATTGTGTTTAATGCTATCGTTTAGACTAAACTCATCAGTATTAGAGTGTAGATTATTAATTATTTTAATTATTGAAGTACTACAGAGAACTCCTTCAAGAGTTTCAAACCCATCAAGTCTGCCAAATTTGTCATTTAAAAATGTCCGTTCTCCTTAAATGTAGACGGCTCTACTCCACTTCAAGCCCTTTTCATCACTCAGCTCCAGCACCACAATGATCCTCTAACCGGGCCTCCAGCCTGCAACGTGAAACCTTCAGAGGAGGTCCAGAGTGCAGCTGCACAGCTCGTGTTTTAATCAGCCTAAAAGGCGGCATGGACCCCCGCACTGGTTGAAAACCAGGACATACCTCTCTGGCTTCACTGCCAATCGCACTCAACCACTGTTGCCTAACTTCCAAGCCCACTGGAAAGTCATGAAAGCCAAAAGATTTTAAAACACCTACGAACCACGCTAAAGCTAACTCGCTAACAACTGACCATTACAGAATCAAAGATGGGCGGGGCTTTAATACTGGAGCTCAGAGCATGACGTGAAACTTCGTGGACTTTCACCAGTTGAATTCAACTGTAATACATCGTTTCACCCTGTAGGGGGAGCACACAGGGGGTCGTAGACTGTGATTTTCTAAAGCATTCACACTTTTGTGATCCTGTTTCTCTTTATGGTGTGAATGTTAAGTAGGCATTCACATTATAGTGATTCTCCTGTTCCTTTCCGTACGTTTTTCAGAACAAGCTAGCTTTTTTTTGGCTAATTTGGCATCTACCAACGTTTTTTATGCTAATTTAGAGTTTAGCTAGTATTCTAGCAACAGGCTAATGTTTTTGACTAATTTGTTATCTACTGGAATTCTTGGGCTAATTTAGAGTTTAGCTTTTATTCTAGCAACAGGCTAATGTTTTTGACTAATTTAGTTTAGTGAGAATTTTTAGGTTATTTTGGAGTTCAGCTAGTATTTAAGCAATGTGCTAGCTTTTTTGGCTAATTTAAACACTAAGGTGTTAATGCTAATTTGGAGTTTAGCTAAGATTTAGCAACATCCTAACTTTTTTGACTTAGTTTACTGAGGAATTTTAAGCTATTTTTTAGTTTAGCTGGAATTTAAACAATGTGCTAAAAAAAAATTCGGCTAATTTGGCATCTACTGATGTTTTTTATGCTAATTTGGAGTTTATCTAATATTTTAGCAACATACTAACTTTTTTACTCATGTAGTTTACGGAGGACTTTTATGCTATTTTGGAGTTTAGCTAGTATTTAAGCAATGTGCTAGCTTTTGGGGCTAATTTGGTATCTACTACTAACTTTTAAACTACTATTTTAGTAACATGCTAACTTTTTTTTACTTTGGTTGTGTCCAAATTCCCCCTAATCCCTAACTACTAAAAAAACTATATAGTGCAGGACTATATAGTACCCTGGATTTTAAAGGTAAATTGGACATGATACTCACTACTTTTCTTTTATTTTACTAAACACCAGAGGGAACACACAGAGGGAAAAAACGAATAAATATGAACATTTCACGGCGTTTATTTATGACTCCACTGTGTTCTGATGGTGGAAATGTGGATGGTTTTTTCAAATATTACATTTAAACACGTTTTTTGTTCGAAATTGTTCAACCGCAATGCATTGTGGTCTATATCCGCTAATCTAGTGACCATCGATGTAAGCTAGTTTTCCGCAAAGACTTGATTTTGGAATTAGTAGATTGGGACAGCACTAAAAATGGCGAATTTACTACATAGTGCACTAGATAGAGATTAAGGGGGAATTCGGACACTATCTATTTTAGTTTACTGAGGAATTTTAGTCTATTTTGGAGTTTAGCTAGTATAAGCAATGTGCTAAGTTTGTTTGACAAATCTGGCATCTACCAAGGTTTTTAATGCTAGTTTGGAGTATGGCTAATATTTTAGCAACATGCTAACATTTTTGGCTAATTTGTTATCCGTTGTTATTCTTAAGCTAGAGTTTAGCTTGTATTTAAGTAACTTGACTAATTTAGTTTACTGAGGAATTTTAGGCTATTTTGGAGTTTAGTTAGTAATTAAGCAACGAGCTAGCTTTTTTTGGCTAATTTGGCATCTACTGAGTTTTTTTTTTTGCTAATTTGGAGTTTAGCTCATATTTTAACAGCATGCTAACGTTTTTGGCTACTTTTTATCTACTAATGTTTTATATGCTAATTTAGAGTTTAGTTTCTATTTTAGCAACATGCTAACAATTTTGACTAATTTAGTTTACTGAGGTATTTTAGGCTATTTTGGAATTTAGCTAATATTTTAGCAACAAGCTAACGTTTTTGGCTAATTTGTTATCTACTGAGGTTTTATAGGCTAATTTAGAGCTTAGCTTCTATTTTAGCAACATGCTAACATTTTTGGCTAATTTGTTATCTGTTGGTATTCTTAAGTTAGAGTTTAGCTTGTATTTTAGTAACTTGACTAATTTAGTTTACTGAGGAATTTTAGGCTATTTTGGAGTTTAGTTAGTAATTAAGCAACGAGCTAGCTTTTTTTTGTGTCTAATTTGGCATCTATTAAGGTAAAAAAAAAAAAATCAAATTTTGAGAAATGCTAGTTTGTTTTTATATTTTTGCTTTTGTTCGTGCCAAAAAATAGACATAATTGATATTTATAAAAAAATAAGAAGGTCATGAATGTAAATCCAAATTTCTTAAAGGTTAATGTAAATCTATGCAGCTCCTTCTGGGTTTTGAAAACGAGCCCAAATGCCGACCCCTGATCTAAAACAAAACCAAAAGCTAAAGTTGTGTTTCTCTTTTCCTGACAAATCCTTGAAACCTTCATGAGAATGTATCCATAACTAAAAATGGAAGGTTAAAAAAAACAACAATTACAGCGTCGTATTTGTTTTTAGTCGCTTCTAATTTTATCGGTGAACCCTCCAGGAGTTCCAAACTTTTGCCCCCCCAGCTTGTTTGTCAGTGGAAACAGCACATAAGATGGAAAACATTTGTAAGGTGAGCGGCTCCCCCCGCCGTCTCCTCCTCCTCCTTCCTCGTGTCCCCTTACTCCGAGGGTTTTAGCCCCTAATCACCCGCGGCGAGTGGGAGGGAACCGGAGACCTCCAGCTGGCCGCCTCGTTACCGCCCCCCCCGGGACACGCACACATTCCTTCACACACACACGGCCTCATATATGCTTACCCAGGCATTTGCTGTTATCTCCTGGCATCCGTCCATCCACGTTCCCCCCGCGGCCCGATCCTGCCAAGGCCACAAACTCAATAACAAGGGGGGGGGGGGCTGAACCGGAGGTATAAAATAAATAAATAAAGTCTCCCTGTCCATTTGTGTTCTCTAGGAGGGATCCGTACGACTACCCCACCCACTCCAGGCCGGTGGCGCGGGACCCCGGCCCGTACGCCCCCCAGCAGCGCTACCACCCCCCCGCCCAGCAGCAGCGCCCACAGCTGAGGCAGGACGTCCCGCCGTCCCCCACCGGGGGCCGGAGGGGCCGCTACTACAACGACCCCGCCCGGGGGAGGGCGGACGGGTACCGGCAGGCCAGTCCGGGCCGCTACGACGAGGACAGACAGCCCGACCCCCGGCGGAAGAACGCCATGATAGCGCCGGTGTGAACGCACAGAGATCACAGCCAGGTGTGTAGATATTGATGAAGCAGCGGAGACGACTTTTCTTTTGAAAAAGAGTTTAAATATTTAAAGGTTTTATAATATAAAGTAATATTTAGGGGTAAATGTTGCACAGAACTATATCAAATACTTGGTGCCAAATGTATCAAATGAAGGTGATTAGAATTAGAGCTGACTTGCATTTTGCACGATCAAACAGAAGAAGCAGAAAAGAAAACATCCGAGCTTTTGATGTTTGTGACCTTTCCTGCCACCGGCGCCGCTTTGCTCCGCCCCTCCCTCAGACGGATCTGCGCTTATGAGTCTCCATCAGCGCATAGATCCGCCTAATGAAGCTTTATCGTCCCTCAATGCAAACCGTGTCAGCCATGTTTGATTTGAACACACTGCATGATTTGGGTTTTTTCTACTTATACTTTGCAATAAACATTTGAAAACAAAAACGTCTGTTTTGTTGTGGTTCTTTCTCCTCGTCACTTCAGGAAAAATGTTTCTGCCAATTATGACGCTCATCTTGATCAATTAAAAGCACTAGAGAACCATTAATACCAAATTTGCTCTCCGTGGCTCTGATTGGTGGACTTGATACGGCTCTAATTGTGCGAGTGGAAGGGCTTTTAACTTATCTGTTAAGGTTTAATTAGCATCGAGGCCAGAAAAAAACCCAAATAGAGCCTTCAAACCAGCCGGCACGGACCGATCGATGGTAATTGGTAGCTTTTTTTTTTTTTTTTTAACCCACAAAGAACCTCGTCTTATTATTCCACGTGTCTACTCATAAACATTACGACTAGAATAGATGAAGGCGAGACAAACGCGGCAGGAAGGAGTCGGTACGTCATGCTGGGATTTTCAAAACAAAAAAAAATGGATGATCTTCCCCCAAAGAAAACAATTTTTACACAACTTTCTGACTAAAAAATGTAATTAGATCCCCTCTGATAATAATAATACGTTCTTGTTGTATATTTTCTGATGATATACTAAGAAAGTTGATCTCAAAATTGCAAATCTGAGTATTTCTTTGTTCAAATTGTTCTGGATCAGGAGCAAAAATTGCTGTTATTAAAAAAGATCGTTTCTGTGGCGTCATAACATTTACACTGAACGCATTCAAGAAAATTAGGAAAAAAGAATGATAGTTATACAAGAACCAAGTGGTAAAATTATGAGAAAAAAGTATTTATTTTTACAAGAAGAAAGCTACAAAATTATAAAAATAAAGTCATGATTTTACGAGCACAAAGTTGCATATTAAAAAGTCATAATTGTACAATAATAAAGTTGTAAAATTATGACCAAAAAAATCCTTATTCAATAACAATAAAGGTGAAAATTATTTTAAAAAAAGCTTCATTCTTACAAGAATAAAGTTATAAAAATTATGAGACTAAAATTTTATTTTTACATGAATAAAGTTGTAAAATTATAAGAGAAAAAGAGGATAAAGTTGTTTAATTAAAGAGTTTTAATTTGAAAATAGAAAAAAAATATAAAATTATTAGAGAAACAATCATCATTCAGTATTAAAATTTAGAAAATAAAGTTTTTTTTTATATGAATAAAGTTGTAAAATTATGATGAAATAAAAAGTTATTTAATGAGAATAAAGTCACAATTTTGAGAAAAAGAAATCCCAATTTTACAAGAAAAATGTTGGAAAAGTTGTAATTTTACAAAAATAAAGTTCTAAAATCATGAAGAAAAAAGTCAGTTTTTAACAAGAATAAAGTTGTAAAATTATGAGAAAAAAACAATGTAATTTCACAAGAATGAAGTTGCAAAACTAAGAGATAAAGATCATAATTGTATGAAAATAAAGTTGTAAAATTCTGAAAAAAACTCATTATTTTTTAGAATAAAGCCGTAAATTTTACAAAAATACAATCGTAAATTTATGACCTAAAAAGGTTGTAATTTTACAAGAATTGAGTTTCATAATTATGAGCAAAAAGTCGTAACTTTAGGAGAATAATGTTGTAATACTAGAAAAGATTTTACGAGAATAAACTCATGGTATTTTGAGCTAAAGATATTTTACGACAATCAAGTTATAATCTCATAAATTATAGGTCGAGAATTTATAAAACTAAATTAATACATTTATTGGGCAAAAGTCTGTTTTTTTTTAATAAAAAGACAACAAAAAAATAACTAATATTTTGCTTCAGCCTACAGTTTCAAAAAAAGCATAATTTTTTTTTTTTTGTAAAATTATGACTTTTAATCTCATAATTTCACGACTTTATTCTTGTAAATTGATTATTTTGTTTTTATTGTGCCCCTAATTCTTTGTAGTACATAATTAATGTAAAAAAAGTAAATTAATTAGAACTTTGATTACGACATTTCTTTTTTTTTTTTTTTACTAAAAGTGGTATAAAACACTAAAAATCGATCAAATTGTGAATTTGGAAAACAAGCATATCCTTCAGATGCGTTTTGGCGCTCTGAGAGTTTCAAGAAGCTGTTTGTGGTAAATAATGGGAAACTCCGCGGTGCATTCAGACGGCACAGCAGACACGTCCTGGTTTTATCTTGAAGATGGAGGTTGAATGTCAGAGAAGAAGATCTCAACTGTAAAATTAGCTTTAATTATCTTTTACGCTCAAGATAATTACCCAGTGAAGGAATCATTTCACTTGTGTTTTGAGGAATTCATGTAAATGTCACCTATAGCAGCAGAGAGAATGAAGATTTTGCTTTTAACATTCATCTGAAAATGGCAAAACTACAATAAAAAGATGGCTCAGCAGCTTTGGGAGCACAACATTCTTAAGGAAAAGAGCACAGCAGCTGCTGCGTCAACAGAAACAAAGAGTCTCGAAGGGGAAGAGGGTAGCTGTCATCAGAAGTGGGTTAGCCCATTTGACTTCAGTGAAGCACGTTTAAAAACAAAAGGGGCAGTTCACCACTTAACCACTAAAATATTAGCTAAATGCTAAATTAGCCTAAATAACTTAGAATAGCCAAAACAGCTAGCATGTAGCTGACATATTAGCTAAACACCAAAACAGCCCAATT
>NC_050513.1:2733620-2739050 GCF_002922805.2 Oryzias melastigma
CAAAAAGGCTAACATGTAGCAGAAATATTATCTAATTTCAGAAACGGTCTGAAAAACTAAAAAAAATATCCGAAATTAGCCAAAATACTTAGCATGTAGCTAAAATATTAGCTAAACTTCAAAATAGCCTACAAAACTAGGGGGAAAAAATGTAAATTATCCAAAAACAGCTAGCATGTAGCTGAGATATTAGCTAAACTGCAAAGCAGCCTAAAAAACTGTTTTAAAAAAGCCTCAATTTGTCAAAACAGCTAGCATGAAGCTGAAGTATTAGCTGTACTCCAAAATAGCATAAAAACTGAAAAAAAGGCTAAGATAGGCAAAACAGCTAGCATGTAGCTGAAATATTAACTAAATACCAAATTACCCTAATAAATAAAAAATAAATTCTTAGGTTAGTCTAAACAGCTAGGACGTTGCTGAAGTATTAGCTAAACTCCAAAATAGTCTAAGAAAAAATCTAGTATAGTATATTATTCCAGAATAAATCAACTTAAACCTTAAATAACTTTCAATATTTTACTCTCCATAAAAATATATTTTGTCAAAATTATACAAGGTAGAATCAAACCATTAATAACAGTAACATAAAATGATCTGGAGGGTCGGATAGAATTACCTGGAGGGCCGAATCCGGCCCCCGGGCCTTGACTTTGACACGTGTTCTAGAGTCTGGCATCAGTCGGTCAGACGGTCGGTCAACATCTCCTGTGGAGCAGAAAAGCTTTTCGTTTCACTTGCAGTGAGGGCAGGACAACTCCGAGCACTTTAGCCGTCTGCACTGCATCTTCACTGTACTTAAGAGAACAACCAGGCAGTAAACAGCCTCCTTCAAGTGCTTGTGGTCAGTTTGCTGCCAGAGGCAATAAACAACGGCAACTTAATATCTGAGAATTAATTACGCTTTACTTCCATTAAACAAAAGCAAGGAGTTGGCTGTCAGCAGCTCTGTGCGGCAGCACCTTTTTTTCTCTTTGTTCCTGGTTAAAGTCCCACTTCACTCATCTTCTGATCTATTGTCAAAGCGTTATATAATGCAGTTTTTAGCCAAATTCACTTCTGAGTTGTGGGCTGCAGGCGCGTCATTCTGCCAAGAAGCTAACCACCAGCGGGCAAACATGGCGAGGTTCGCTGCCTAGGGATCCGCAGCCTGGGCAGTGACCATCGCTTCTAGCTCTAGCAGAGCCTGAATACCGGCGATCGCTATTAGCTCTAGCAGAGCTTTAGTAGCGGCGATCGCTATTAGCTCTAGCGAAGCCTGGGTAGAGGTGTTTGCTATTAGCTCTAGCGGAGCCTTAGCGGTGTTTGCTATTACCTTTAGCGGAGCCTGAGTACCAGCGATCGCTATTAGCTCTAGTGGCGCCTGAATACCGGCGATCGCTATTAGCTCTAGCGGAGCCTGAGTACCAGCGATCGCTATTAGCTCTAGTGGCGCCTGAGTATCGGCGATCGCTATTAGCTCTAGTGGAGCTTTAGTAGCGGCGATCGCTATAAGCTTAAGCGGAGCCTGAGTACCGGTGTTTGCTATTAGCTCTAGCGGAGCCTGAGCAGTGGTGTTTGCTATTAGCTTTAGCGGAGCCTGAGTAGCGGCGATCACTATTAGCTCTAGCGGAGCCTTAGCGGTGTTTGCTATTAGCTCTAGCAGAGCCTGAGCAGCGGTGTTTGCTATTAGCTCTAGCAGAACCTTAGCGGTGTTTGCTATTAGCTCTATTGGAGCCTTAGCGGTATTTGCTATTAGCTTTAGCGGAGCCTGTGTAGCAGTGTTTGCTATTAGCTCTAGCGGAGCCTGAGCAGCGGTGTTTGCTATTAGCTCTAGCGGAGCCTGAGTAGCGGCGATCACTATTAGCTCTAGCAGAGCCTTAGCGGTGTTTGCTATTAGCTTTAGCGGAGCCTGTGTAGCAGTGTTTGCTATTAGCTCTAGCGGAGCCTTAGCGGTATTTGCTATTAGCTTTAGCGGAGCCTGTGTAGCAGTGTTTGCTATTAGCTCTAGCGGAGCCTGAGCAGCGGTGTTTGCTATTAGCTCTAGCGGAGCCTGAGTAGCGGCGATCACTATTAGCTCTAGCGGAGCCTTAGCGGTGTTTGCTATTAGCTCTAGCAGAGCCTGAGCAGCGGTGTTTGCTATTAGCTCTAGCAGAACCTTAGCGGTGTTTGCTATTAGCTCTAGCAGAGCCTGAGCAGCGGTGTTTGCTATTAGCTCTAGCGGAGCCTTAGCTGTGTTTGCTATTAGCTCTAGCGGAGCCTTAGCGGTGTTTGCTATTAGCTCTAGCGGAGCCTTAGCGGTGTTTGCTATTAGCTCTAGCGGAGCCTGAGTACCGGCAATATCCGTCAGTTCTAGCGGAGCCTGGGGAGCAAGCTCGCTAGCTAGCTCGCTAAACTATCCACCAGGCAGCTGGCTAGCATAGCGGTCAATCCAGCTCCATGGGCTCTGTGACAGACTGGCAATCTGTTTACGGTGTATTCTGTCTTCCCCCAACAGTAACAGGGACAGTCTCTGTAAACCCAGGAGCCACCACGGGTTAAAAAAAAAGTTACCGAAGTTTAGGACGAAAATCCTCGCATTGAGCCGCCATATTGAATCGCTTTTTCTACCCTTTGATCTAGTCTCGGAGAACATCACCCGCTGAGTCCCTAATTGGTTAACGTGCCGCATCTAACTCGCAGCAGCCAACGCCCAAATCGTGACGTGTCAGATCATGTATTAATTTTGACTTAACATTGAAATGCCTCAGCGTCCAGAAGAAGAAAATAAAGACGTACTTGTCTACAAGTGGATGGATCAGAATGGGGTGGAGCTTGTGGCCTACGTACCATATTTTCTACGTCGCAAATACAATCTTTTTTAAATTGCCTTTTTTTTCAGATTCACAAAAATTTGAGTAAGGAAATAGGTTTAATTTTCTTTAAAAGTGTCTCTTAAAAATCCTGTTAAAAATTCAACTTTCATCTTCAAGTGCTCAAAGTTCATGTGCTTGTGTGAAGTGTGGAGGCCGTGGAGTTGCTGACGCTTTCCTCATTCGTGACCTTTGATTTGGGTGAAGGCCCTCTTAAGTGTCTTCCTGCACATCCGCCCTTCCTGTGTCGGAGCCTCTGGGTCTTTGGTGTTTCCCAATTTTAAGACGTGTACTAAAGGGATGCCAAAACTGAAGAGCGCTCAAGATTTCCCAGCCGACTGTCACCAATTCCCTGCTTCAGTTCTGGTAGCATTACCCATTCAGCCGGCGCCCCCTGTTCAACACCTTGGCTTGTTAGCATGTGTCAATCAAAAGCGGTGCTCCTGGGGAGGGCAGAGTGGAGCGCTGAAGGAGTTATCTCTCTCCTGCAGCTCCCGGAAAAGCCGGAAGGAGCACGAGGAGGAGCAGGCGCGGCGCTCACGCCGACCTCGGCCTTCTCTTCATTAATAGCGCGTTGCACCGTATTAGCTCCCCGCCCTTCTGTCCTTCACCTGCCCGCCATTCGTTTCAATTCACCCCACCGTCGAGGCAGCTTGAGTTTAGTCACAGCGGGCCGAGCGGAGCCTCTTATTTAATTATACAGTTCATTAGAAAGCTGCCTTCTTCCTACACTTCGGAACTCCGAGACGGAGTGTCGGAATAGCGGCCCTAATATGGAGATTGTTGGGATGGTGGATTAGCGTTAGCCATTAGCCTGCCCTTCACCCGCCCCGCTCGCTTTTCCTGTGCGTGCTTTCGCCGCGGCGTCGCTCAGCCTGGATGGTGCTCTTTCAGCCGGCGTGTTTGTTTGATATTGTTCATGAGCTGTGAAATTGAATTTCCACACTCGGGCTGATATTGGAAATAATTTCATATCCTCCTGCTCACCTTTTTTCTTTTTTTTGCCACGTTCAAAAGCCCCCGTTTTCACTTTACATCTTCTCTTCTCTTTTAACAAAGTTGATGCTGTTTATTTCCACCATATTTACCCCCTAAAAGCAGCGTTGGCTTGCTTTGCTGTTCGCCCACACACCACCGCAACCACGCCACCAGCCACTGTCTTTCTACACCAGCTGTCACCATGGCAACATGGCCGCCGCTCCTGGCAAGGCAGCCTCTTTCAGAGCTGATGACATTGTCGAGGCAACAATGAAAGGTTCATACATCCCATTATGGAGGAAACCTTTTTTTTTCTTCTTTTTTGGGTTGGTCATTTATGTCCCGACGTGCCAGATATTGTAAAATTTTTTGGTCAGAAACAACTGTAGGGTTTATTTTCTTTCTCTGTGCCAGCGGTGGACGTGTGCAGAAAAGAGGCAGAAACGTTTTGAGTCTGTCGAAATCCAATTTGGTTCTTTAAACTGGCTGGTGTGAATCTAGTTATCCACTTCCTTTGGGTTAAGATTTAATGACTGTAAAAGAAAATGACTGGGACACAGGGTCACATGACCTTTGCCTTCAAACTTAATCTGTTTTACGCTACATTTTTTGTTGGTTGTAATCACCACCGTTTCTGGATGACATGTAACTTTCATCCGTTTAAGAAAAGATGGAAATGAACAACACACCTAGAAAAGCCATCACAGCACTGACATTTGTCACTATCATATGTCTTTGTCAAAACTGCCCAAAAATGGGCAAGCCTGATTGGGGTTTGTACAAGATTTTAAGCCGTTTTGTGAGCTCAAAAATGTTTGTGTACAATTTTTTCTATGGGTATGCTGCGGACAACAGGTTCTAGTGATCATTTAAGCAACACGTATCCGTGTCGCATGAATTGCTCTGTAGTGCGTAAGGTGCTCATTAGTGCTGCTCATGTGATACGTCTGCACTCTCCCAAGGGATCTGACTGTTAGAAATAAGGAACTTGAACGGTCAGAGCATGTGGACATCCTGCAGGCGTCCGACCGGCACTTACATACTACGTCCATCCTGTACGTACATTTGCAGACACTACCCACCTGTCACTACCGAAGCCAAGTCCTTGATAGTTCAAAGTTCAACTTGGTTTGACTTTCAGCACATGGACTTAAAAACTTGTGTAGTGATGCAGCCATGTGAGATTTTTGAACGCTGAAACCCAAAACACATGTTTACATAGACTTTTCATTGGAAATGGCCGCTTGAATGTGCGTTTTCAATTGTGAACATAGCGTTGAAAGTGGCTACTGTAAAATAAATAGAGATTGAAGTGCTTGAGTAGTAAAGTTATTATTTGTTATTTTGAGAATTGCACCTAGCTTTAGTTACAATGCAGAAGGTTAATTATTGCCTATTTTGTAGAGCAGGTAAACAATTACATTGCATTTTGCATGTGTGTGTGTTTGTATATATATATAAATATATATATATATATATATAAATATATATATATATAATTTAGGGCTGTCAGATTTGTCGCGTTAAAAACGCGTTAACTTGACATGTGCATGACGCCGACAATTTTTTGACGCATTAATCGCGGATTTTTCTCATGCGTGCCTTTCCAGTCCGCGCGCGG
>NC_050513.1:2739523-2747592 GCF_002922805.2 Oryzias melastigma
TTATAAACATATATATGTATATATATATATATGTGAATATTTGTCTATATAAAGATATGTGTGTGTGTGTATATATATATATATATATATATATATATATATGTGTACATATGTCTTTATAAACATATGTATGAATATATATATGTGTATATATATGTCTGTGTATATGTCTTTATAAATACATATATGTATGCATATATATATATATATATATGTGTGTGTGTGTGTATGTATTTATATTTTTAACAGATGGGGGGTTAATGTGTAGTGAAACCTTTAACCCAGAAAGTCAATGGCCGTCCAGCCTGGGGTTTGAACCCCTTTTGACCCCTCTAGGCGACACCCACCCACACACGGACTCCTAATCTCCTCTCAGCTACCATTAGAAAGTTCACAGTGGTTTCCCGCAGCACCAAGTTATGATGTGGCCAACAACAGCTGAATTCACCACCCCTCCCAGACCCCATCCATCACGCTTTCAGCACCAGTCCTGGCGTCTAACACACACAGCACTCACACGGCAAAGGAATGGAAGCACACAACTGCAAAATGCATCACTGTCAGTAAAGACACTGGTACCATATAAAATTTTATATATGTGCACTTTTTCCTGCACTTGCATGCGAGTGTGGTTAACTATAAAGTCCTAAATGTTTCCAGAAGTGATGCTGCCTAACCGTGTGTACGCACTGATCTGCACGCATATTAACTTTTTATTCCGGCGCATACTTTCTCTGCTGTGTCACATTCATCCACCTGCTCTCAGCTGCGGCTCCACCGTCTGCGCATGCGCGTATTGGCGGTGCTTGTGTGGCCGAGGCTCAGCTGACCGCATGGCACTGGCTGTGAAATTGGCACCCTTCTCTTGCAGATGCCAGGTGTTTTGCTTGGCCATCGGGGGTATCGGGTGGGGAGGGGGGAGCTTGTGTCAGGAGTGTTGGGTTGGTTCAATGGCAGCGAAAAGATGGGAGTAATATGTTGTGTGTCCCTCTCAGACACACCGCCTGGCAGAGATGGAGCCCCGCCGGGCCCTGGAGGAATCAAACGCTGCTTAGTTTCTGTGAGTGTGATGTATTGCCTTCATGACCGACTGGGGGAGTCTCAGGTGATTTCCCGAGGGCGGCTGAAACGTGAAGTTATGAGGGATCATTATTTTTCAATTAGCCGCGTTTTTCTTGGCTGATGCATGTGGGCGCCAAACTCAATATTCAGGTCGAGCTTCTGCCGTCAGCTATGACTGGAAATGCCATCAAAGCCCAGCACGATATTCACACTAAATAAACGTAACTTTATTGTAATTTTACAAAGGTTTTCTAGTTTGTTTACCTCCAAAGTAGGGGTGTAATGGCAGAAAACCTCAAGCTCTTTGAAGCTGTTGGAGTGTCAGTTCTCCCCAGAGTGGCTCAATAATACTGAGACAGTAAGACTGAGATGGCCACTCCAGAACCTTCACCTTATTCTGTCGGAACCAATGACAGGTGGACTCTTCACTTTCCACTTTTTGATCAAAGTTTGAACACACCTGACTGACATTCTCCGTTCCTTAGACCTCTTCTTAAATGCTGGACAGTTCAGTTACCTTTTCCCGTAGATTTTTGACAGCTCTTTAGCTTTCCCCAGGACTCTGGATCCCGAAATGTCAGTGCAGCACTGGATAAAAGGTCTGTTGGCAGCCCAGAAACTCCAAGATCTTATGTGCACACACATTGATTACAGGTAAATGAGTCACAGGTGGAGATGGTTACCTTTAGCTGTCAATCAAACCCTTTTGTATCAGCTTGTGTGCTTGTTTTCCGAACAGTAAAACTTTTGAAGGGGGTCATTTGGGAAGTTTCTGTTGTTGCGGTGCAACACTACGTCACAAATATGATCTTTTTCCAAAGGTATGTTTTTGTCTGCTCCTGATTCAAAGTCATTTGAATAAACAAATACTCAGAAATGTAATTTTAAGCCTCTTTTTATCTATGTATGTCCTCTACATATTCTCACTCACAACTCAGCATATATGGACGTATGGTTCGGGACCCCCTGCACTACTTTTTGACTTTTTGGATGTCCCCGACTCATTATCTTTTGATGTGCTGACTGTTTCCATTAAATCACGGGTCACCAACCTTTAGAACGTGGTACCAGACATGAAACCGGTACCAGGTTAGTGTTAGGGTACCATTCTGGTCCACGTCCTGGTACGGTTCTGGTCCTTGTCCCGAGGGTTGGGTACCTCTGAGTAGTGCATGCTTTCTTTTCCTGTTTGTGGCCCGGTACAAAGCGACCCTCAGCCAAGAGAATGCAGACCCCTGATGTAGCAGGAACAGTCAGCACGTAAAAAACGACAAGTTGGGGACACCCAAAACATCAAAAATTGGCATGGAGGTGTCCTTAACCAAACGTCAATATGTGAGGAGTTGGGAGTGAGAACACCGTAACCCCAACCAGGTGCCCTAACCCGCTACCAGTTTTGCATCCGGTACTACGTCACAAGGGTTGGTGACCCATGATTTAAAGAAAACAACCAGCACGACAAAAAACAACGGGGTGGGGACACCCAAAATGTCAAAAAGTGGGGCCCGAACCATGCATCCATGTGTGACGAGTTGGGAGTGAGAACACCGTAACCCCAAACAGGTGCCCTAACCAGCTACTGGTTTCGCGTCTGGTACTACGTCCCAAGGGTCGGTGACCCGTGATTTAAAGAAAACAGCCAGCACACCAAAAAGCAACGAGTGGGGGGCACCCAAAAAGTGGCATGGAGGGGGTCCAAACCACACATCTATATGTGATGAGTTGGGAGTGAGAATACCGGAACCCTAACCCGCTTCCGGTTTTGCGTCCGGTACTACGTCCCAAGGGTTGGTGGCCCGTCATTTAAAAAAAAACAGCAAGCACGTCGAAAAACGACAGGTGGGGGACACCCAAAATGTCAAAAAGTGTCCCGGAGGGGGCCCTAACCATACATCCATATGTGACGAGTTGAGAGTGAGAATTCGTTGATGTCCTCCATGTTAAAAATATCATTCATCGCGGGTCTTTAAGAAGTTCACCCGTGCTTTGGTTTTTGCAGGAGCGAACACTCGAACACAGATGGGGAAAATGCAAATCATGCTTCATTTTCTCACCAAACGAGGCTTAATTTTTTCTTCTCGCACTCCGGTTCACGCGGCCGTGGGCGGGACACCTGACTTCCGGCCTCATTTTCATTTCGCAGACATGGTCACTCCAGCATGGATTAGATAAGGGTGAAGACAAAGTGGAGCCTGATTGGAAAGTCGCTGTAGCAGCCAGCAGTGTAATCCATCCACACATTCCTTCCAGAGAATACCAAACAGCTTTGGTGAAAATGAGCTGCCGGCCTGACTCCATTAGATCTCCACTGTGTCTCCCTGCTTTCTGTCTTAAAAAACACACACAGACACTCTGCCACCAGCTTCATTAAGGCTAAAAAATGACCTGCTCATTAAGGAGATGCAATTAGTCGCTAATAGATCCGATTTTTTTCTCTTGTTGTCTCCACATTCTGAGCAGTTTCTCTTTTTATGCAAAATTCTCCACATTACAGAGAAACCCCTGACAGGTTTTTGCGGCTCCTCATTGATTTCAGTGCTTTTCACTTTACTGAGCTGCTGCTTTTGTCATCCCGGCCTTTAATGGGGGAGTTTCACTCCTTCATTTTCATGTTTTCCTCTTCATTACGCCGCTCTCCGGCAGCCGAGCCGCACAACTGCCTGCCCTTCTCACTCTGCAGCTTGATTTTCCGACCCTCCGCCCGCGTTTCCCTCCTCCGTCTCCTCTTTCCATTCTGTCATTCCTCACCCCCCCCACAATTCTTTGCGGTCCACAGATAAGCTCTCTGATAGGGAGGAAATGAGAACACATACGGGCTGCCTGTCACTTTGAAACCTCGCTGGATGAAGCTCCTCTCCAGGCGAAGCAGATAAGAGAGTAAATATGCAGCATTTATGCTGTTTGAGATGATTTCCAACTGTGTCCTGAAGGAGGCGCAACCTCCCCCCCCCACATCTCCCAAACAAATGGAGATGGATGAGTGTCCAGCTTTGCTCGACTAAATAATCCCTTCCATCAGCTGTTGATGATGGCGTGTGACCTGCCCTCCTGGACCACCCTCTGAGAGCGGGCTTTTCTAACCGGCATGCTGGGTAATTCCTGATGAGTTTCACTTAATGTCCAGACCGCCCAAATCCTGCAGGCCTGTTTTCGTGGAGACATAGAGTCTCCATTGTGTCTCCCTGTGAAGATGAACTCTGAGGTGAGGCTCTGACTGCACGAACGCCTGCGGCCGACTCCCACCATAAAGGGCGCACTCACACATGAGCGGCGCCGACGCCCTGGAGGGATGGAGGCCGGTTGGGGGTTCATGAGGACGAGTCACGTCCCATCGCCCCTCCAGAGCGGAGAGTGAAGAGAGCAACGGTTTGTGCCGAGCCACTTCCTGTGTCCATTCATGATGGGGCGTGTGGGAACAGTTCCTGTCTTTGCTCGTGGATGCAGGAGACGTTTGCCGTCGTAAAAATGATCGAGCTTGCTCCTGGAGTAATGGTGCAGTGGACTGATGCGGCAATTTTATAAACCTTTAAAAACAGAGAGACTTTTGAGCTTACTATGGTTTTTTTCTGTACCTTATTATGATGTATTTTGCTGTATTGTAGGGGTGTCAACCTCAATCGCACAAGGGGCCAAAAACCAAGTCACTAAAACATTTTTTTTTAACTTTGAAAGCGTAACTTTTTAATATAGTTATGAACTAGATCTAAAGCATCACCTGTGATAATGCTAGTGTGAATGCTGGAAGCTGAACTTGGCCGCTGAAGATCCTAGTGACGATAGCTGAAGCTGAAAGTGATAGCTGAAAATGCTCAAGTTGATAGCTGAAAACGCTGAAGCTGATAACCACCTGAAATATTAGCTAAATGCCAAATTATCCTAAAAAAAACTCAAAAACTTTAGATTAGCCAAAACAGCTAGTATGTAGCAGAAATATTAACTAAACTTCAACACATCCTAAAAAACATTTTTTTTTTAAAAAAAAAATCTCAAATTCGCCAAAACAGCTAAGGTCTAGCTAAAAAAATAGCTGAACTTCAAAATAGCCTAAAACGCTGAAAAAATCCTAAATTAGCCAAAACAGCTAGCATGTAGCTGAAATATCAGCTAAACTCCAAAATAAATCTTAGTAAATGACAAAATAATACAAAAAGCTAGCAGAATGAAAATTTTAAAACTTTAAAACTGTAACTTTTTAACATAATTATGAATAATAAAAAGGCAGGAATATTATTCCAGAATAAATCAACTGAAAACTTCAAAATAGTCTACAAATCTGAAAAAAACCTAGATTAGCCAAAACAGCTAGCATGTAGCTGAAATATTAGCTAAACCCCATAATAACCTAAAAAGCTGAAAAAATCCTAAATTAGCAAAAATGGCTATATTGCTGAAATATAAGCTAAACTCTAAAATAGCCTAAAAAAAACAAACAAAATAAGGCCTAAATTAGCCGAAATGGCTAGCATGCAGCTAGAATAGCTAATATCTGAAACTAATAGCTTAAAATGCTAAAGTTAATAGCTGAAAACACTGTAGTTGATAGCTGAAATCACTGAAGCTAATAACGCTGAAGTTGATAGCTGAAAACGCTGAAGTTGATAGCTAAAACGCTGAAGTTGATAGCTGAAAACGCTGAAATTGATAGCTAAAAACGCTGAAGTTGATTGCTGAAAACGCTGAAGCTAATAACAGAAAACGCTAAAGTTGATAGCTGAAAACGCTGAAGTTGATAGCTGAAAACGCTGAAGCTAATAACAGAAAACGCTAAAGTTGATAGCTGAAAACGCTGTAGTTGATAGCTGAAATCACTGAAGCTAATAACTCTGAAGTTGATAACTAAATAACTAAAAATACTAAAAATAATAGCTGAAATGCTGAAGTTGGTAGACGAAAATGCTTAAGTTGATAGCTAAAAGCGCTGAAGTTGGTAGCTGAAAATGCTGAAATTGATAGCTGAAATCACTAAAGCCAATAGCTGAAAAAGGTTATGTCAAAAGCCAGCTGAAATATTAGTAAAATGCCAAATTAGCCTAAGAAACTTAAAAAGAAAAGCCTAAATTAGCCAAAAGAGTTAGCATGTTGCTGAAATATTAGCTACACTCCAAAATAACCTAAAAAACAGAAAAATCCTGAAATAGCCAAAGTAGCTAGCATGTAGCTAGAATATTAGCTAAACTATAAAATAGCCTAAAAAATTGAAGAAATCCTAAATTGGCCAAAACAGCTGGCATGTAACTGAAATATTAGCTAAATTCCAAAACGGCCTAACAAAATCTTAGTAAATGCCAAAATAGTACTTCAATAAATAGTACTTCAATAAATACTAAACATAAAAAAATATGGGTTTTTTCAGATTTTTGGGCTATTTTGAAGTTCAGCTATTTTCAGCTAGACCTTAGCTGTTTTTGCTAATTTGAGCTTTTTTTTAATGTTCTTTTGGGATGTGTTGAAGTTTAGCCAATATTTCCGCTACATACTAGCTGTTTTGGCTAACCTAAGGTTTTTGTGGGTTTTTTTAGGATAATTTGGCATTTAGCTAATATTTTTGGTGGTTATCAGCTTTAGCGTTTTCAGCTATCGACTTCAGCTTCAACACTAGCATCTTCAGTGGTCAAATTCAGCTTACAGAATTCACTCTAGCATTATCGCAGGTAATGCTATTTATCTAGTTCACGATTGTGTTACAAAGTTACAGTTTTAAAATCGTAGTTTTAGAGTGTTCAATAAATGTTTATCCTGATCGTCCAAAGATGTGTTTTGGATTTTGGCCCCCTGTGTGATTGAGTTTGACTCCCCTGATCTAAACGTTAATTGGAGCTCCTTTTATTCTTATTTACTTCATAATACTTACAAGACTCAAAATACAATAAAATAAAAGTCAGGAGAGTTTCTTTAATGAGCCCTAATTGGTGGCAACCAGCAAAATGCCCCCATTTCTGCAGGAATCTGACAGGTTCCACTGCACTGTGACTATTTACAGTTTTATAATTGCTTCCAAGCAACAGCGCTGTTTAAGTTTTGAAAGCATTCCTATCACTTAGTAGTCATTAAGTTAAAAAAAAGTGCTAAATTCAACTTTTTAAGGAAGATATTTTTTTGAATTTTTGCATTTTAAATAAAAGAAGTGGAGGAAAATCTGAGATAAAAACGAAGAGTTTATGTAAATCCTATAAAATAAACCGTATAAGAAGTCCACAACCCCATATCATGATCCCACCACTTTTGTGTTTAACAGTTTATTTTTTACAGGTTTTTTTTACTTTTTTTTAGCTGATTAGAGCAAAAACTGAAACTACATTCACACCAGCGATCAAAACTTTCACTTTCATGCCTAGTTAGGCAAGTTTATGACCATTTTCAGGCTCAAAGTACTCATCACCTGACCATTGAACGTGCATTGCCAGTTTAACAACCCATCAAGGACTCGGATGTAGTGACGCATGGATTTGATTTATCTGGTGAACCCAGAAACAGCAACAAGTCTGAGGATGTCTGCATTTCCTTTTCAAATATAGATAAACCAAGACACTCTCTTGACAAGATCCATTGCAGGGATGCTAGCAATGACCTGAACGCTTCTATATTGACATGCTAGCTTTTTGGACTATTTTGGTATTTGTTTTTTTAGGCTATTTTGGAGTTCAGCTAATATTTCCGCTACATAGCTACTTTGGCTAATTCCAGATTTTGATCCATTTTTTAGGCTATTTTGGTGTTTTGCTAGTATTTCAGGTACATGCTAGCATTTTTGGCTAATTTAGACTTTTTTGTTTTTTAGGTTATTTTGAAGTTTAGCTAAAGTTTCAGCTGCATGCTAGCTGTTTTGGCTAACTTTGGCTTCTTACAGTTTCTTAGGCTGATTTATCTAATATTTCAGCTGGATTTCAGCTATCAATTTCATCTTATAGCATTCACACTAACATTATCACAGGTAATGCTATTGTAATGTTTTGTGGGGGTTCCCAGACAGGGAATGATCCTGTCAGTCAGAAGCCAGGAATCACAAG
>NC_050513.1:2747631-2747956 GCF_002922805.2 Oryzias melastigma
ACTATATTTAACTAGTAATTTCGCATTACCTGCGATAATGCTAGTGTGAATGCTGTAAGCTGAACGTGGGCTCTTAAGATGCTGATATTGATAGCTGAAAATGCTAAAGCAGATTGCTAAAATCGCTGAAGCAAACAGTTTAAAAAGCTGAAGCTGATTGCTTAAATGGCTGAAGCTAATAGTTAAAAAGTCTGAAGCTAAAAATATGACCTAATTGCCAAATTAGCTTAAAAAGCTGGTAAAGTTTCTAATTTAGCCTAAACAGCTAGCATGAAGCTAAAATATTAGCTTAACTCCAAAATAGCCACAAAAAAACTGAAATAGA
>NC_050513.1:2748842-2758763 GCF_002922805.2 Oryzias melastigma
TATTTGGAAAAATGGACGCTGGTTCATATGGTCCAGCTGCTGGCGAGAAAGTCTGGTCATTATGAGCAATATGTCACATTTGAACACTTCTCACAAAGCAGGAATGCTGTTTTCTGGGTGATGTGGACTCCAGATGCACAGAGGCATTTACAGAACAGAATGCAATAATTAAAAAGTTTTCTAAAAAACTTTTAGAGGTGGAAAACAAACTAAGAGTCAGTCTGTAGCCGCTAGAATACAGTTATCTAAATGCAGCATGACAGATTTTGAATAGATTTTATAGTTTAGGAATCTTCAAATTGGGCTCGGTTAAAAAAAAAGTGATCCTTAGTGATCCTAAGATCACTATAACCTATAAAACCCACAGTAATAGTGACATGAAAACACCCTCTGAATCACTTCACATGAGATAGCCAAACAATGATGAGCTTTAACTTTTATTCCTTTTGATCCAATCTGGCTGGTGCTGTGAGGGTGATGGGCCATAGCAACCAGAGAATTTTTAGTTCGTCTTAGGCTAACAAATATACGTATGAATTTTTGTGTCCCTACATTAAACTATTTTTTGACATATTCCTTAGCAACAGTCATTTACATTAGCCACACACTGATTTTCAGCTTCTTTTCTCTGTCTGGCCTCACTTGATAATAGGAGGAGTTTATTGATAATTAACATAAAATCTGAGACTGTACGCTACGGAATTTAAGCATTTTCTTTTAAGCCAAAAGACATCTCATTGCACTAAATCAAAGCTGCTTGAATTATTTCAACAATCTCTATACATTTAGTACAAAAAAAATCAGAAAAAAATCAAAACTACAAAAAAAAAAACCATAATAAAGGAAAAAAAAACGTATGTTTGTTGTAACATCAGCCTCTGAGGCAAGATGGCGCCCTTCCTAGTTTTATTACAATTTCTGTACTTGTGTCGAATTGTGTTGCCATACATAACTTGTGCGTCTGCTGTTATGTCTTAGATGTAGTTGACCATTTTGATTTTTGGCTTTTTTTTTTTTTTAAGCAACTGTAATTTCAACCTTTTGCAGGTTTTATTTTTGGTAGCTCTAACTCACTAATATCAGTGTTAACTTGCCCCAAAGGTTTGTCAACTTTGAATTTTAGCATCTTATAAACACGAGTTCCATGAATGTAGAGACAAAATACACAATGTTTCTACTATTTTTGCCAAAGCTAGTCATTTTAGCACTGTTGCTAGCTAACATACAACAGGAAGTAAACTCTAAAATTCTGCGTAGAAGAAGAAGAAGCAAAATGGCGGACCACGACGGCAAAAATAACCAACTATGACTGGGCAAAATTTTATTTAAACTCTTAAGCTTTAAGTTAAACCTTTTAGCAAAAAATGTTAGAGTTAGATCAGAGATATCAGGTGGCCAAATGAAGGACAAAAACTGACATATTAGGAATAAGAGTAAAAAAAAGGTAGATCCTCAAATATTTTAAATATTTATAAAAAAATAACATTTAGCACAAACAAATCTGAAAACAGAGGCTATAGTTGCCACCAGAACATTTATTTGTAAAAGAAAAGTTATAGATTCACCAAAAATAAATAAAAAGTGTTGCTCCATTCCAAGTGCATGCATACACTGTACTGTCTTATTTTTTATTTTTCCACCTGCAGTTTTCAGGAAAAAGTGTTACCACTGAGTGAATTTTGAGATATAGGAAAAGTAGAATGTCAGAAAAGATACATCAATGCACACAAAAGAATATAAAAGTCCCTAAGATTGACAGCCACACACAGTTTTTTATTAAAATCTCCCCGATATGATTTGCTGCGTAGAAGATTTTGAGCTGGAGAGATAAGCTTTTTAATTATTTTCCAGCAGCACAATATTACTTCAACAATGGCAGCCGCGGCACACCGCTAAGTCTCTGATGCTGATTTCTGCGCTGACACGAGATGCTAAAAACCAGGATGCCATCGCACACAATCTGCATCCATTATCTTAGCAACGACATCTTGACGTAAACATTTCAGAGGCAATTAAAGCCGCTGTGTGTCTGAGCGGAGCTGTTGGGGAGCAATTAAAGTCGCAGTTTTACTCGACGTGGCAGTGGACGGCTCGTTTTCTCATCACGGGAGGCGGGGTGGTGCTCACTTTGATTGGTAAGCTGTAGGAGGAGGATGAAGACAAACAGTTGACTGGAAAAACAAGGAATACACGTTTGGATTTGAATTGATGCAAAACTTGCTTTACTTTTACAGACCAGCCCATCATTTCTATGCTCCCAAATCTAAATACTAAATAATAATCATTGTAATAGCTAGAAAAGTTGCATTACCTGGAAAATGGTTGTTTGAATGCTTTTTGCTTAAAGTGGTCGCTGAAAATGCTGCAGGTTTTTGCTGAAAATTGTGACGCAATCTACTTTTAACTGCTGAAGGGATTCGGTGAAAATACAAAAACTATTTACAAAATGTTAAATTTGGTAAAAGACTGGACATTTCGTGAAAGAACTATAAAAGAACGCTGAAGTTAACTTAAATATCTGAAAAAAAATTGCAATAAACTTGCTTAAAAATCCCTAATACATGCCAACTTTGCAAAAATATAGTGTGTTTCTTAAATATGAGTTAAACTCCAAATAATGCCACGACAAGCTAGCAGGTTGCTTAAACACTAGCTAAAATCCTATGAAACCGTAGTAGATAATAAATTAGCCAAATACATTAGCTCGTAGCTAAAATTGAGGTCCGAACACTTGTTCTCTTAAACCCTAAATTTGCCGATAAAAAATCAGTAGATAACAAAAATTAGCCAACAAAGCTAGCACATTTCTTAAATACTAGCTAAACTCTAAATTAGCCTAAAATTTCTCAGCAAACTAAATTAGTCAAAAATGTTAGCCTGTTCCTTAAATAGAAGCTAAACTGTAAATTAGCCTAAAAATCTCTGTAAGTAACAAATTAGCCAAAAATGTTAGTATGATCCTAAATAAGCTAAACTCCAAATTAGCATAATAAAACCTCAGGAAAGGCCAAATTAGAAAAAAAAAAAGCTAGGAAATTGCTTAAAAGCTCCTCAGTAAACCAAATTAGTCAAAATCATTAGCCTGTTGCTAAATTAGCCTTAAAAACCCCAGTAGATGACAAGTTAGCCCAAAACATTAGCATGTTGCTTAAAAACTAGCTAAACTCAAACATAGTCTAGAATTCCTCAGTAAACCAAATTAGTCAAAATCATTAGCCTGTTGCTAAATTAGTCTAAAAAAACAGTAGTTTGCCCATAACATTAGCATGATGCTAAAGTATTAGCTAAACTCCAAAATAGCACCAAAAACCTCTGTAGAAGCCAAATTTGCTATAAAAAAGCTTGAAAATTGCTTAAAAATGAGCTAAACCCAAAAATAGACTAAAATTCCGAGGTAAACCAAATTAGTCACAATAATTAGCCTAGTGCTAAATTAGCCAAAAACAACAGTAGTTAGCCCAAAACATTAGCATGATGCTTAAGTATTAGCTAAACTAAAAAATAGCACAAAAAACCTCTGTAGAAGCCAAATTTGCCAAAAAAAATAAAAATAAAATAAAACGTAGAAGATTGCTTAAAAATGAGCTAAACTCAAAAATAACCTAAAACTCCCCAATAAACCAAATTAGTCAAACATCATTAGCCTGTTGCTAAATTAGCCTTAAAAACCCCAGTAGATGACAAGTTAGCCCAAAACATTAGCATGTTGCTTAAAAACTAGCTAAATTAAAAAATAGTCTAAAATTCTTCAGTAAACCAATTTCATCAAGAACATTAGCCTGTTGCTACATTAGTCTAAAAAAACAGTAGTTAGCCCAAAAAATTCGCATGATGCTAAAACATAAGCTAAACTCCAAAATAGCACAAAAAACCTCAGTAGAAGCCAAATTTGCCAAAAATAAAAAAAATGTAGAAAATTACTTAAAAACTAGCTAAACCTAAAAATAGCCTAAAATTCCTCAGTAAACCAAATTAGTCACGATAATTAGTCTGTTGCTAAATTAGCCTTAAAAACAGCAGTAAATAACAAGTTAGGCCAAAAACATTAGCATGTTGCTACAATATTAGCTAAACTCAAATGTTTTCAAAACTCCCATAAAAGATGAAAACATAGCTCATGAATATATTTAAAGGCTTGTTGCTAACCTACTTCAAATTTTAAAATGTGAAACTTTATCATTCATTTCCAATGGGGCATATTTTGCTCAATATTTTCCAAAACTATAACGCTTATAAATACCAAAAATACAAGTAGTAATTTCCTGAATTTTCTGAACATTTTGATACCAAGATTGCTGAAAGTGTGATTAAGTTTTTACGTACCAAATAATGTATGGAAAAGAGCAGGAGAATCACTAGTGTCATAATAATGTCACAATATAGTGTCACAATAATGCAGATACGTTAAATGGGATACTTTGTAAAGATTATCCAAAACATTTACTAAAAAACGTAGGACTTGATTGAGTATTTTACCTGATGATTACGACAAAAATGACCAAATCAAGAAAATGATCCTCTGTTCCAACGTTGCTGCATAAATAAATCCAAATCTAAGAGCATAGAGAGTGTTCAACGGAGGAGAAAATGTGTTTCCTTTTGGGAAATGTGTTGCCTTTTGAGTCAACAATGCTGTTTAGCATCAGAACAGCTCCTTCAGTGAGATCTGGCGTTCACTGCTGGTGCATTAGCTAATGCAAAATGGTGTGTTTAATTGGCGCTAAGTACGGCAACGATGCAGATTCAAAGAGAACAATGCATTAAACACAATGCACTTTGGTTCGGCTCAATGGGTTTTTATCACAGCCAAAAACGAACAGGTCTGTGTGTTCTCAACAGGAGATTTAATAAAGTGAGTTTACAACAAAGAATCAGCTGAAAAACAGATGGATCAAAAAGTCAGTTTTGGTGTTTTGTTGTTGGAAAGAGGCATCACGATATGATATACTTTCCTGAAAGTGGACAAATAATAAGGAGGGATAAATATAATGAAATAAAATATGATATAAAATAAATTTTGTAAAAATTATAATTTTAGCAGTTCTAGAGGCAAAAAAATGAAAAGACAAGTCAAAAGAAAATGTAAAAACTCCCATAGCATAAAAATCTATTAAAAATGTATTTATGAAATATATTTATATATATTTTTAGATATATTTTCATTTTATAAAGTGAAATGTGTTTGCTTAGAGCAGAGGTGTCAAACTCAATTGCACAAGGGGCCACAATCAAAAACAAACAGGATAAACATTTATTGATCACTCTAAAATAATAATTTAAAAACTTTAAAACCGTAACTTAACATAATTATGAACTAGATAAATACCATTACCTGCGATCGTGTTAGTGTGAATACTGTAAGCTGAATTTGGCTGCTGAAGATGCTGAAGCTGATAGCTGAACACACTGAAATTGATACCTAAAAACACTGAAGTTGATAGCTGAACACACTGAAATTGACACCTAAAAACACTGAAGTTGATAGCTGAAAATGCTGAAATTGATACCTAAAAATGCTGAAGTTGATAGCTGAAAACACTGATGTTGATAGCTAAAAGCGCTTAAGTTGATAGCTGAAAACACTGATGTTGATAGCTAAAAACGCTTAAGTTGATAGCTGAAAACACTGATGTTGATAGCTAAAAACGCTTAAGTTGATAGCTGAAAACACTGATGTTGATAGCTAAAAACGCTTAAGTTGATAGCTGAAAACACTGATGTTGATAGCTAAAAACGCTTAAGTTGATAGCTGAAAACACTGATGTTGATAGCTAAAAACGCTTAAGTTGATAGCTGAAAACACTGATGTTGATAGCTAAAAACGCTTAAGTTGATAGCTGAAAACACTGATGTTGATAGCTAAAAACGCTTAAGTTGATAGCTGAAAACACTGATGTTGATAGCTAAAAACGCTTAAGTTGATAGCTGAAAACACTGATGTTGATAGCTAAAAACGCTTAAGTTGATAGCTGAAAACACTGATGTTGATAGCTAAAAACGCTTAAGTTGATAGCTGAAAACACTGATGTTGATAGCTAAAAACGCTTAAGTTGATAGCTGAAAACACTGATGTTGATAGCTAAAAACGCTTAAGTTGATAGCTGAAAACACTGATGTTGATAGCTAAAAACGCTTAAGTTGATAGCTGAAAACACTGATGTTGATAGCTAAAAACGCTTAAGTTGATAGCTGAAAACACTGATGTTGATAGCTAAAAACGCTTAAGTTGATAGCTGAAAATGCTGAAATTGATAGCTAAAAACGCTGCAGTTTACGAGCTGAAATCAATGAAGCTGATAGCCAGCTAAAATATTAGCTAAATGCCAAATTGGTCAAAAAAAAAAAAAACTTAGGTTAGCCAAAACAGCTAGCTTGTGGCTGAAAAAGTAGCTAAATTTCAAAATAGTCCAAAAAAACGAAAAAAGCCCAAATTAGCTAAAACAGCTATCATGTTGCTGAAACAATAGCTAAACTCCAAAGTAGCCTAAAAAATTAAAAAAAAATCCTAAAATTAGCCAAAACAGCTGGCATGTAAATAGTAAACTCCAAAATAGCCTAAAAATCTTAGTAAATGCCAAAATAGTCCAAAAAAGCTAGCAGAATGTCCATTTTTAAAGCTTTAAAACCGTCTTACATGAATATGAATAATAATATATAATTGCCCGGAGGGCCAAATCCGGCCCCCGGGTCCTGACTTTGACACGTGGCTCAGAGTGAAGGAGAATGAATTTGTTTGTACTGCAGGTCACCAAGTGGTCACTTAAGGAACTGACCTGAACTCCAACTGACTGAACTTCAATTTGGAAGTAGCAAGTGAAAAATACTTTTTCTACCATGTCTTGCCACTAAAAAGATGAGGAAATATCAAGGTCGTAGACTGCTCAGTTAATGTGTTTTTTTTTGTTTTTTTTGCACACCACATGAACAAGTCATACTTCTTCTCTCTATATCTACATTTAGCCCTCCAAAACAGAGTTATGGAAAAATGGTGTCTTCAAAGTTGGACGTAACTTCAACTCGATGATGTCATCAATAGTCGACAGTCAGCTACGCTAGCGCGGAGCTGCTAGCACTCGAAAAAAACAACAAATTTTATAACTTTAAAAAGTCATGCTAAAATAAAAAGTCATTATTATTTAGATTTAAATGTAGACTTCTGTGCTTCAGCGCACACCCATTTGTAGAAATGCACAACACGGCGAACACCGGGGTTACCCCTTAAAAAAACTGTTTCAGACATCCCTAAATCTTCACATGCCCCTAAAATTGGAGGGGTAGGGACAAGCTGGAGGGGTGGGGAAGAATTTGGTTTTAAACAACACATAAAGATAAGAGAGGGTAACGTAGATGAGATGCAGGCATGTCATACAGATTTTCAGTTTTTAGACTCCTTAGAGTTGATCATGTGATCAGTCCTCGCTCCTTACAGTTTGACTGTGATAGGCCAAAACAGGCATTCAGAGTATCGTTTGTGTGGGCATTTTACAGGCATTCTACAGCTACTGAAGCATGATGTGCAGGATTTGTGCACGGTCAGTAAGAACCCACTACTTATGGACGTGGAAACATTTGACAAACGCAGTGTTTTATTGTGAAAAATTGGTTAAATTTTGAAAATAAACCGGATTTTATCATGTATCTCGATGTTACTTTCTACCAGAATTGGCGCGGATCGCTCACGCTCTAAATAGACCAGATGCCAAAACGATCATCTGCACGGTTGAGCCTTCTGCGGAGGACTGCGGCGGTCACAAGGGCGAAGAATGAAAGTGGCCTACGTTTCGCGTCGCTTCCGGGTCCAGTGTGAACCAGGCGTTATGGCTTACTAACGACTAGTGTGGCGTAAGAACACCATACGGTAACATCACAGGTGCAATATTTTAGGAAAACTTCACAATACACTCACACAACCAACGGCACATTCCTTTTTCATGTTGCCCCTTGAGGTGGCCAAACGGGCCTCAAGGAGAACTCCAAGACACACCCTCGAGATGCAGTCGCTCTTCTCTACAGCCCTCCACGGGCTCAGACAAGTCAAAAACCTGCAGCATCCGTGCGGTTCTATGCTCCCGTACAGGTTTAAGGCTCTGCCCCCTCTCTGTGGGTGGAGTGCTCCTGCCCCAAGTGGAGATGTTTGAGGCATCTTGGGGTCTTGTTCACAAGTGAGGGAAGATCCGAGTGTGAGATTGAGATCAAATCTCTAAATTTACTAGTCATGAGCTCTGGAAAGAACGAGATCCCGACTACAACTGGCTGAAACGAGCTTCCTTTGGAGGGGCGCTCCCTTAGAGATAGGTCGAGAAGCTCAGTCACCTAGAGAGGGAACCTCTCTCGGCTTGACCAGGGAGAGGGGAGTTTGGGCATCTTCGCTTGAACTACTGATCCCACGACCCGGTCTGGATGAGCGGAAGAAGATGGATAGATGGATGTTTAAAAGATCAATCGTCTCTTCTTATTTAGCTCAGTTTGCTGGCATCATTATTCTCCAACAAGGCACAAAAAAAGAAGGAAGTGAGACTTGTGAAGGGTTTAGTCATTAAAAAAAGCAACAGCCACACTCTATCTGACAGCACTAGCAATCACATGTACAGTCTGTTAATATGTTCACAGTTTTTTTTCCTGTTCACTCACACATATTACACTTTGCAAAGTGCAGTCTTTGTCGTCAGTTGGCAGCAAGTCAGGAGTTTCTAAGCGGAAGAAAATTTTGATTTTAACAGTTGATTACATCACAATATATATATATATATATTAAGCTAAGTAGCAAATTGAAACATACGAGAAGTTTTCAAAAACTCTTGCGAGTGCTGCAAAATGTAGCTCAAGTGGCATCTCTTTCATCCGCTCTCAGACGCACGCTTCGCCCTGATCAAGCGTCTGCAGTTGCGATGGCCTTCCTATCTTCTACAGCAGCTGCTGCCTCTTTGTGTGTCCCCCCTTCACAACCACAAGCACTCGCACACTCACAACTGCTGCAAATGGCACGCCGGTGTGGGAGGCTTCTCCAGCCTAATTATCATTGTACTGAAACTGTCATGAAAAGCTTATGGAGGCCTACTGAAATCCAGTCCCGTCAGAAACCGCACACGGACCGACACGTGCTCAGATGGAAACTTGCACTCCACCGCTTCCACGGCTCCAGACAGGGAGGGGGTTGTAATGTGGGACGGGACACTGCAGACTGCATCACTTTTGACGATTCCAAAAAATCTAGGTTGCAGAATAACAAGTGAATGATTTATGAAGCAGAGTGCTTTCTCAGAGCAGCTGAGGGTTTGAAGTGGAAGCGAAATGACAGTAGGCTCAGACAGATCGTTGGATTTACTCATCAGGAAAGTAGAATGAAAATCAACCTGAAACCATCACTTTTCCTTCCGCTTTCACTTATTTATACCCCTTTGATGACACAACGCTATAAAAAATGAATATACATATATATAGCATATATATTTATATATGTTTATAACATATAGAACATATACGTGGATATAACGCACATATACATATGTTTACATTATAGTACATTCATATAACAGGTATATATATATATTAATATGTCTATATTATAGTACATGTATATAGCATATATATAGTACATATACATACATATACCACACACATATACATACCATAAATATTTATATATGTTTATATAGTACATGTATATAACATATGGTACATATGCATGCTTATAAAACACACACATACAGTATATATATATATATATATATATATATATATGTTTATATTATAGTACATGTATATAGCATTTATATAGTACATAGTCATACATATAACACACACACACACATATATATACTGCTCACAAAAATTAAAGGAACACTTTTTTATTGGTCCTGGCATGAACTGAATTAAACCTGTCTGATAATTTTCTGGTTGGTTAATCAGCTGAGGGCCTCG
>NC_050513.1:2758812-2762082 GCF_002922805.2 Oryzias melastigma
ATATATATATATATATATATATATATGTTTATATTATAGTACATGTATATAGCATATATATAGTACATAGTCATACATATAACACACACACACACATATATATATACTGCTCACAAAAATTAAAGGAACACTTTTTTATTGGTCCTGGCATGAACTGAATTAAACCTGTCTGATAATTGGTTAATCAGCTGAGTTCCTCGTTAATCAATTTCAGCTGTATTGGTGTTCATGGAATTAACAACAGGTGCACTTCAGTGGCAATAATCAGAAAACCCTCAAAACAGGACTGGTGTTACATGTGGAGGTCATTTCAAGTTTCTCCTCTTGATCTTTTTTGGCTGGTTTTCCACTTGTGCTGATTTTGGCTTGATAATTATCTCTACTGGCAGTATGAGGAGATTCCTTAACACTACAGAAGTTGAACAGGTTGTCCAACTTCTCCATGACGGCACATCCACACGTGCTGCAGCAAGAAGGTTTAATGTGTCTCCCAGCACAATCTCCAGATCATGGAGGAGATTTCAGGAGACTGGTGGCCTCTACTGCCTAGGAAATGGTGCTCTGACTGCCATAAGGTATCCAGATGAAATCCTTGAACCCATTGGCTAGTAAAGTCTTAATATGGAGAGCTTACTAGGTCAAATATGGCTGCTGTTTTCGTTTTTTTCTGCTCTTATCTATTTTATTTTTAAAAAGCCATAAGGAAAATGTTGGGGGTGTTCTCCAAGGTTTAATACATTTATTCCTCTTGTTCTATAGTCACCTTTGTGTCCTGTTTGGCTCCTGTGGATATTCATCACCTCAGCCTGTATTGATGGCTGTTCCGTTGATCCCATTATGGAGTCTTAACAATGAGAAAAATCAAAGGTTATTATCAAATCAAAGTGGTTTAATATGTAATTTAGTAAAAAAAAAATGAAGGATTAAGTGTTTCAGGAGAACTGAGTCACCACAGTGACTCAGTTCTCTCTGCCATGTTTGACTATAACTCTCAGTATATTCTTGTGTATTTCTGTTTTCTCTGTTAACACTGTCAATCCAATGGTGTTCCAAATGTATTCATTCTTATTTGTAATAAGGACGTAAAAGGAAAACAAATCTGTCATTTGACTCCAACTGGTGTGGAAGGACCGGGTCATTGGTGAGTCTGTGAGTCTTCTTTACAATCTGCTTGCTATGGGACGTGGGAGGGGTCAACTGCAGCAACCAATACTTATGTAGAGTAAGAACGATGCACCCTTTATCTCAGAGTACTGTTTTATTATAAGTATAGGGCACATTTTTATTTTTTGTATGGTTTGGTCTGAGGTTCAACCTGGAATTTATATATATATTTTTAATATTTTGGCACCTATTTTTTTTTTTTATTTTTTTATTTTTTTTTTGTAAAGGTTGTAAACTGACAACCGTGAGAAAGCACAATACCTTATGTAGCACATATCTGGTACTGCTATACCACAAGATATGTAAATACTCAATGGATTCAAAATAATTAAATGTATTTAGTGATTAGAAGTGATATTGAGAGTTTGGTTGACTCGTTAGGATATTCTTTACTTTATAGTTGTCCGAATACCCATCAAATACCCATTTGTTTGTATTTGTGTTGGAAAAAAAGGAACAAATATATCTAAACACGAAATGTTTGTAATTCATAAAAGCAAATGCTGGCTAAATACTGATTTATTATCATTATTTAGACTTTCTTGATTCATAAACAGACATTTCAGATATCAGATCCCAAATTTTCGCTTTTTTTAATGTCAAATAAGTTGAAATCTTAAAAGCTGAATTTCTTGGGCATTCCTCAATGAAAGATCTGTAGATTTCTTTTATGTACAGCATTCCTGTCAGAAAAAACATTCCTCGGCTCATCTAAAAACAGATCTTCGTTATGCACCTGTCTTTTCCAGACTTGCGGATCAGAGTAAAGCCGTCCTTATTTTCAGAGTTTGACTGCTGATTATTTTCTACATTTTAAGCAGTGCTCCCAAAGTAAAACAGTGAACCGCAGATTTGAGTCAAATGGGAGCTAAAGTCTCACAGTAATCTCTGGAGACAATACCAGCTGTTGTTCAAACACCCATCATTGTGCAGCTTTCTCAGCCAACTTTCACTTTAAAGCCCGACTTGGTTAAATTGAAAGGACGCTGACCCCGAGCGGGGCGTGACCCGCCGCAGCACTGTGGCCATTACTAATAATGAGCGGGACATGCAGGGGGCTGTCATGAAAAAGTCTGTGACCCCTAAAGACAGTCAGAAGCTATTGTCATGACCTTTAGATGGTAACCACCGTGAAACACTGGAGTGAAAATAATGAGTCTGGCTTCAATCATTACCTGTTAGGAATGTGTGTGTGTTGCAGTCTTGGAGCAGTTTAATCAGAAATATCTTCAATATGGATTACATTTTCAGTTTGTCATAATATCAGCCCACATTGTTGCTGAAGCAAAGGTCTTACGTGTTGACTTCCAGTGTTAAATTCAAAGAAAAATGTAAATTATTAAAACTGAAAATGTGCCATTGAACCATTTACTAAAACATGGTTGAAAATAATACATAACTCCACTCCGGAGATCTGTGGTGTCTCGCGCACCCGTGTCTGTGTGTTTTGATTGTATGCATATTTTCATCTCTACTGTCTGTTTAGACACAAAAACATGACCACATTTGTCAATCATGGCGTTTTATTGTGAAAAATTGGTTCTATTTTGAAAATAAACCGGATTTTCCTCATGTATTTTGATGCAACTTCCTGCCAGTATTGACGCGGAGCGCTCGCGTCTCGCGGAAGAAATAGGCCAGACGCCGAAACGTTGCGCTGCACCGCGCGGACCCTCCGCGCCGCTCCGCGTCGCCTCGCGCCTGATGTGACCGACGCCATAGGTTAACATGGGCGCCGAATGGAAGCGCACTCCGTTCTGCGCCGCTTCGCGGCGCTATCGCGTCCTGTGTGACTCCGGCGTAAGACTGCTAAGGAAAAAGAATGGGAAAAACAACAAAAATAAATAGATAGAAGCCGACCCCTGAGCTAGGGGTTTATAAATGTAATTTTCACTATAGTCCTGTTTAAAAAATGGGTGATCCACTGGAAAACAACACTCTTGCGAGCTAATTATGCTAACGTCAAAACCAATATTTTTTTTTCCCCAAGTTGCTTTCCAATTATGCTTGAGGAGTTAGGAAATTAGAAGAATGTAGTAATGTCTTTATTTTTGTTTGTTTTATTTATGACGGATGGGCCTCTTCCAGAGGTCAAAGGTCAAATCA
>NC_050513.1:2762159-2762755 GCF_002922805.2 Oryzias melastigma
GTGAAAATCGCCAAACTTTGCCACAAAAATGGCCGCCAAGCCATCTGTGGCCATCCCATAATCATTTCAAATTTTCCCTCGTATATCCCTGACACGAGTGTTTTGGCTTTGCTTGTGTATTTGTATTTATTTATTTTGTTTTATACCTTATCACTCCGATTGCGTATTAAGTCTAACAAAATAAAGACTTCTTATAGAGATTTAGTTGTAAATGTACGAGATTAAAGTGGAACTGTCCAGCAAGTGAACGTTCTGTCCAGTACCAGAGCAGCCAAACTAAACTCAACTAAAAGTGTCTTGGATTTCAATATGTAAGCTGAATGTTGACAACGTTCTAAAAGTTTGGAAGATCTTTGTTTGATTTATTCATTGATGGGTGGTTTACAGGATCTCTGCGGTTCCCGTTGATTTTAAATTTACAAAATGTAAAATATGTAAACTTATGAGAAAAAAAAAGTCATAAATTAATCATAGGACTTTTAAAGTCATAAATATGACTTTATTTTCATGATTTAACAGTTACCAGTTTTTGATTGTCACAAATTTCTGTGTTTTAAAGTAATATATATTATTTTAGTAATTTAACAGTTACAACT
>NC_050513.1:2764401-2774924 GCF_002922805.2 Oryzias melastigma
AACTACCTAAAGAAAACAAATAAACAAAGCCCAAAAACTAAGACTACCAAGATCCAACCTCAAACTAAAATAACAAAACCCAGCAGTGCAAGACTGCTAAGGAAAAAGAGGAGAAAAGAACAAAAATAAATAGATAAAAGACCAAGAAAATAGCAATTTTTAAAGTAAGGATAACTTTATTAGCATGTATTAAATTTAGATTATTTAAATGTATAAATTGATGTCTGAGGTTCACATAGATGATAAACTATATAGGATTTTACATCCTGTTGACCTGAAGACGTCTTGTTTGATCAACTCTACCTCCTGAATGAACAGATTTTATATCTAAAGCAAAACTTTGGTAAAAAGTTTGATATTTTATGAGTTAAAAGCACATATTATCTTATGTTGCACAAAATTGATTATTAGCTGCCCAGAGCAGCACTGAGGTGATCTCCACAGGGAATCTTTTATTTCGAAAACAAGTTAAAAAAAAAAGAAAGAAAGAAAGCACATTTTCAGAGATGCTATTTTATACTTATATACTTTTGTGAAACAAACATATAGGTTTTCTTTTTCCTGTATTGTGCAAAAAATGTGAAAATCGCCAAACTTTGCCACAAAAATGGCCGCCAAGCCATCTGTGGCCATCCCATAATCATTTCCTTTGTATATCCCTGACACGAGTGTTTTGGCTTTGTTTGTATATTTTTATTTATTTGTTTTATTTTTTTACCTTATCGCTACGATGGAGTATTAAGTCTAAAAAAACAAACAAAAAAAAAACTTCTTCTTTTATAGATTTAGTCGTAAATGTACGAGATTAAAGTGGAACTGAGGATAGAGTCCAGCAAGTGAAGGTTCTGTCCAGCACCAGAGTCAACTAAAAGTGTCTTGGATTTCAACATGTAAGCTGAATGTTGATAACGTTCTAAATGTTTGGAAGATCTTTGTTTGATTTATTCATTGATGGGTGGTTTACAGGATCTCTGCGGGTCCCGTTGATGAAGCCATTGATATCACCACTTCCAGTCATTCCTTCCTCCATGAAAGACCAGATCTTCTCCAAGTCTATGTGATGTTTCCGTCTGAAGAGACTCAGTTTCCGGCATTTTCCATGTTCTTATGCTAACGTAACAAACGATTTTCATTCCACTTTGTGGTTTTGTGTTGGAAGAGGACAGGTTTCTCTTTTGGTATTCCTCCTGTGTATGACAGATGCATGACGTATGGTGACAAATGGACTTGATAAGTGCAGAATAAAGTGGTTAGAGACTCCAAAGTCTAGTTGGCAAAAACTAAGAATATTTTGATTTTGAGTCACAGAAGGTTCAGAATTTTTTTGTTTTTGAAACCTATCCAGACATGATACTTCTTCAAGCACGACTCTGATAAACAGACAACTATGGTGTTTTAAACAAAAATTTGATTTACTACTTTAAAACCCGTAAATTTACAAAATTTAAAATATGTAAAAAAAAAACAAAAAAATAAATTAAATGTAGGACTTTTAAAGTCATAAATATGACTTTATTTTCATGATTTAACAGTTACCAATTTTTGTCATAAATTTCTGTGTTTTAAAGTAATATATATTATTTTAGTAATTTAACAATTACGACTTTATTTTATAAAATAGGAGATTAAAAATAATTACTTTAAAACTTTGATAAACAACAAAAAAGTAATACTTTTACTTTTAGCCTAGAATTTTTATAGTCAAAAACATGTAAAATGTCAAATGTCATAAACATGGAACTTTATTGTCATATTTTGAAAATTACGACTTTTATCTCGTAAATGTGCAACTTGTAAAGAAATGAATTTACAGGATTAAAAGTTGTAAATTTATGAAGGAAAAAAAAATGGCAAAGGACTTTTAAAGTCATAAATATACAACTTAATTTTCATAAATGAACAATTCTGACTTTTTTCCCTTAAATTTATGAGATTTTAAGTAATAAATTAACTTTAAAATGCATACATTTATGAAAAAAAGCATTACATTTAGACTAGGATTTTTAAAGTCATAAATAAACGACTTTATTCTTGTAATTTAACAGTTACAGCTTTTTCCTTGAAAATGTACGACTTTTAAAGTAATACATTTATGACTTTAAAATCTGTAAATTTACAAAAAAAAGTAATACATTTTGCCTAGGACTTTTAAAGTCATAAATACACGACTTTATTCTAGTAATTTAACAGTTATTACTTTCGTTTTTGTGAATTAACGTGTTTTCAAAAGTCGTAAATTTATTTATATATATTTTTTTCTCGTACCTTAACAGATACATTTATCTTGTAAATTTACAACTTTAAAACCAGTAAATTTACAATAAAAGAAACACAAATTTGGTCTAGAATTTTTAAAGTCATAAATATTTCGTTTTTTCTCGTAAATTTTATGAGGTTTAAAGTCGTAATTTTAAAAAGTGTTTTTTTTCTGTAAATTGGCCCTAATACTTCATCATACTATCAGAGATTTTGTCCCTACTCATTTTTTGAACAGTTTCTCACCAACATTATGTCACCTTTCAGGTTATTTTTTATCTTCAATTAATTCTCGCTGGGTTACTACAAGTGCGTGCACATTTTGGTAAGTTTTTGTGTAAGTATGTGGCAGGGTCAAAATATTATATGTGTAATAAGAAAAAGGAATTGCAGAAAAAAATGTGGGGGGCAGAATTACAAATAATCAACTAGTTCTTGTTTAAAATAATGTGTAACCAAATTTGTATTTTTTTTTTATACAAAGATGACCTGATTCGGGTTCTCTTCAGTTTAGTTTCTTTGTCACATTTTTTTTACACTGTAGATGAAAAAAAAATGTGTTTAAATGGTCTTTTCATTTCCTTTCAATTTGCAGGATATCATGTTACTGTAATGTTGCACTAGCAAGCCCAAAGGAAGCAAAGGAAAAACAAACGAAGCAAAACAATTAGAGACAAACTCGACAAAAACAATGCCAAGAAGGATCATGGGAAAGCTGCATTTCCATACAGAGGAAGTGTTGACTATAGTGTATTCAAGAACTGAAACTTGCTGAAAGACAGAAGCAGAGAAAAATGAACAAAAACGTAGATTTTTTTTTTCCAAAACACAAAGAAAAATGATGAAATAATGAACCTAAACAAACTGAACCAGAGACCCAACACAAAACTGCTGTTCCTCATTTGTTTACAGCGTCTGCCGTCCACAGAGAGCGATCTCAGCCTTCGCCGCTCCTTCCTGTTCCTCTTCCTCACTCTGACTTCCACAATGCTGATAATCCCGAGACCAAATCACCCGTCTCAACCTCCATCTCCACTCACTGGCAGACAAACAGTTCCAGATGCTCAGAAACACTTACACAAAACCCCTTTACACAATCATGCCCCCATATACCGGGTGCCAGCCATTGCCATGGCAACTCCAATCAGGAAAGGCTCCCTTTTCCCCTATTACAGCACAGATATGACAGTTTCATTCTCTGCTTCCTTCTGCCCTCTTTGAAATATGATTGTTCTCTCTACCTTTTCTATCCCTCTTTTTTTATTTCCCATCTTCTTTTTTCTCTTGTCCCAAATCTAATTCCTCTAATACTAGCAAAAAAAAATGACGCAGATTATATCAGCGGAAATGGGAGCATCACCATGTTTGAAGAATTATTTTTGGGAAAGGCTGCTGGAAATACTTCATTTCAAGCTATTGGGATTGGTAAATAATAAGTGAGGCAAAAAGAGTGGAATGTGAAGGAAATGCAAACTGCCTTGACAAAGGGATCAAGGTGTTTTGAGGTGGAAGTTTTGACCAGATGAACATCCGTTCAATGACAAAGTGTTTTTGACATGTTCTTGTAGGATTTCTCTGATGATGGAGGACAAATAAGAAGAAAATTAGGCTCAAAATTGAGCATTTCTGTATTCAAAATTTTGTGAATCAGGATCCCAGTTTGGCCTTCGTACTTGGACGGACTTGGCATCTACATTCTTGGTTTTATTGGAGAGACATTTGCTGTGTCATGGTTTGAATTTGAATTCAGCATTTCTCGGTTCTGGTAGAGTTTTCACAAAACAACCAATGAAAACAAATTAAAATTTAAAGTTCTAAAAGAAAATTAATGATTAATTCAAGGACACATTCTGATAAAATCATGGTTTTTAGTGTTTTTATCATGTTTTTGTTGTATTTTTCTTAAAATGGAGGACATGTATAAAGAAGATTCTGATGCATCCACCAGCAGACAAATAAAATAACGAACCTGGAATCTGGGTCAAAACCGTACGGCTAGATAGCTCTGATATCGTTTTTCTTACACAGCTAATGCTAGCTTGCTAGTTTGAGTGACTGAAAGCTAGCAGGAGGGCATGTAAAGCAGGGTTCTCAAACTCAGTTTACCGTGGGGCCACTGAGGGTCAAAGTATGGGCGGTACGGGGTTCCATTTGTGCCAAAAATATGTTTTCGCATCCACTGTCCATGCCTTTGGTCCATTGTCTATATCTTAAGCCCATTGTCTATATCTTTGATCTATTCTCTATATCTTTGGTCCATTGTCTATATCTTTGGTCCATTGTTTATATCTTTGGTCCATTGTCTACATCTTTGGTCTATTCTCTATGTCTTTGGTTCAGTGTCTTTATCTTTGGTCTATTATTTATATCTTTAGCCCATTGTCTATATCTTTTGTCCATTTTCTATATCTTTGGTCTGTTCTCTATGTCTTTGGTCCATTGTCTATATCTTTGGTCCATTGTCTATATCTTTGGTCCGCTGTCTATATCTTTGGTCTGCTGTCTATATCTTTGGTCTATTGTCTATATCTTTGGTCTATTGTTTATGTCTTTGGTCCATTGTCTATGTCTTTGGTCCATTGTCTATGTCTTTGGTCCATTGTCTATATCTTTGGTCCATTGTCTATATCTTTAGTCCATTTTATTGAACAGTTTATTGAACATTATTCATGTCTATTTACTTCTAAGGAATATCTTTTGCGTGTCCTGTGAAATGACAGGAGCCTAGCGACTGTTGCTAAGGACTTTTCTGACGACGAGATCCAATGACAATAGCAAATGCAAAGTTTTAAACATAACAAAGGAAATACAAACCTATCATGAAAGAAGTGCAGACATGCAGAAGATATCACTTAGTAGACAATGAACTTTCATATTAAGGCGGGGGCTGCAAAATATTAAGTTGGTTGCTGAAAATGGCCCACGGATCACCAGTTTGAGACTCCTGATGTAAAGGAATTGCTCAGTTATCAGTGATGGGAGCCAGGATGCTTCAGTCATACTCAGAGGTGAATTTCTAATGAACTCTTGCCTCTCTCCAGGAACTATGACCTTGTTCTTTTGACTAAAAATTACATAATTATAACTTAAAGACCATCAGGAACAGGTTGTAAAAAGAACAAAAGATAGTCAGAGTGGGACTTTAACGGTGACTGTCAGAGTCCAGACTTGGAGAGAAAAGTGGAGGCGGAATCCAGTATGAGAACCAGATTCAAATCTTGTGTGAACTTGGATTATCTTTCTTGCCTAGACAGCGATGCAGATCCTTCACCAGTTGACTGTTTTTTCTCAGCTTTTACTGATTTATTGTCGCAATAAAACAAGTTGGTTTGGTTAGACCAGAAACCTGTTTAACAGCCCTCCAAACGCCGCACAACAAAAGCAGCCTTTGTGTGGTTATTGCACAATAAAGCCAAAAACAAAGCTCGTCTCAGTCCCTTCGTGTCAATTCACACAACATCTGTGAGGGTGGGCTATTCCTGTCTTTATGTCTGTATAAAACTGTCTACATGCTAGTGAATGGTCTAAAGGTCCATTAATGCAGTGGAACATATCATTTTTTGTTGTGTACTTTCATACATACCTTCAGATTACATAAGGAAACAGGATTTTGACCCAGAATATTTTCTCTGAAAAAAAGAGTAAAAGCATTCCAGTGGCCACAGATCAAGCAGTTGTGATTTTTTTCTTTTGACTCGGTCTTGTTCTTTGTGGAAGGTAATTTTTAAATAAAGCTATTTTTTGTTCTTCCAGCAGAAACTTATACTTAAGAAACAAGAACCAATGAGAATAAAATTATAAATTCTAATATTTATGAGTCAAAATGATTTTAAATGTCAATTTCTACAAAAGAAGAAGAAAAAACTTAAATATTTGTTCAATAGATGTTAAGCACATCACAAAATAGATCTGCAGAGGTTGAAGATCTCTCCAGTACAAAACCTTTTATACTCTCACCTATTATTGGGGCGATTGACATGAAAGAGCCCACATTGGCCTATCGGCCCCGTTTGTGTGTCTTCAAAAGAAACGGAGAAAGTGAAAGTGAAGGAAACCAAATTTAAGTTTATTTGACCTTCTGACACTAAGTTGGATTGTGCAATACTTGGAATGTTTAATTAGTAGTTGTTTTTGTTCATAAATTCTGCATTAATATTCTGCATTGAAACAAGACTTTTTGGGGCCAATGTAGCATCCTCAAGAACTCTAGCAGCTGGTAGCTAGTCTGTAGTTTTGTTGAAGTTCTTGCTTTTGACTTTTGCTCCTTCTTTTGGGTCTGTTAAAACGTTTTAATCAGCAGGGTCAAATATACGTTGTAAACTGGCCCAGTCATAAAGAAAAAAGGATGATTGGGGGAAAATGCAAGTTTCTAGCCCATTCCTGTGGCGAGTTATGGATCTTTAAAGAAATGGCTGCAATCCACAATTCCACCACTAGGGGAAGCAAAGCAAAGGACATATGGGCATATCAAGATTAAGAAAGTAGATGAAGTTTGGTTCCCTGCGAGCCTCACTGCTATTAAGTTGCTTTAAAATGATGAAATGTGACACCACAATTACCAAAATGTGGATGTCAAATGATAATAATAATAACTTTAATAATAATAATAAGTGCTTAGGCTGCAGGTTGTTTGTGGAATTTTTTTCCAACTGATAAAAAAAAAAAAAGCTACTGACCTAGCTTATTTTTGCTATTATGTTCGTGGTCCGGCCCAATTTGAGATCAGACTCGTTGAATGTGGCCCCTGAACCAAAATGTGTTTGACACCCTTGAATTATTTATAATCCATTAATTCCCCCCAGAACAAAATAAAATAGTTAGTCAAAAGATGTTTAGCCCCAAAGTTTAGTCATTTTTCAAAGACAAAATGAAAAAATAAACTCTGCACCATCAGAACATGCTAACGTTAGCATAGTGTTAGCATTAGCATACCATTAGCATGCCATGTGCAAGTCAGACACACATGTTGGTTCCTACATCTGCTCTATCAACTGCAGTTACAATCATATATTTGGTCATTTTATCCCATCTTAACATAAACTCGACGCAAAACTGTCTACTAGTTGTAAGTAGTAAGCTAGTTGTGTGTTGAATCTATGTGAATATTATCACACAGATGCTTTGTTTCATCTATGTTTTACCATTTTACTCTTTATTAGACTCTTGTAGCTCAGTAGAAGTGTTTTGAGAGATGATTTGATGCTTTCAGCGGAAGATTTCCTGTGGGAGCTGATGCTTCTGCAAATCCAGAACTTTATGGGACTAACGTTAAAGTGCTAACGTTATGGTTCAACGCCACAAATGCTGATAAGTCAAGTACAACCAGTCATTGAAGTCCCACTCCGACCATATTTGTTTAGATCGTAAAATCGTTCCTAGTGATCTTTTAATAATTTATATGATGTTTTTAGGTCAAATCAAAAACTCTGTCATTTTTTAAGACATATTTTTTGCACAGTAGAAGTCGATCATTAGAAATATAATTCTGTCTTATGGGCGGGACTACAAAGAAACCCACCTCCTTCCTGTCTTTGAGAGCTCAGTTTGCGAGCGAGATTACAGCCCCAAGCTAACATTAGCAGCGCCAAAGTAACAATATTGGATCAATCCAGCTGTGCGGTTTTGAGCCAAAAGCACAATTTGCTACAACACAAATGTTAAACATTTATAATGTCTCGCACACTAATGTCAGCGGGGCGGGATGTGTTTAGGGGGGAGGGGAGACTTTGGTACATTCCAGTAGTCGTGTCATTATTCTGAGCATTTTCAGCATCGAGTTTTCTAGTCTAACGCAATTTGAACTAAAAAACAATCAAACGCAATTTTAATCGTAAATATTTTGTATAGATCAGAGGTGTCAAACTCAATCACACAAGCAACCAAAATCCAAAACACACCTGAGGTCGCGGCTAAACAGGATAAACATTTATTAAACACTCTAAAACTACATTTTTAAAACTTTAAAATGGTAACTTTTTAACATAATTATAAACTAGATATACAGACTTCCCTGTGATAATTCTAGTGTGAATGCTGTAGCTGAATTTGGCTGCTGAAGATGCTGAAATTGATAGCTAAAAATACTGAAGCTCTTAGCTGAAAACGCTAAAGCTGATGGCTGAAAATCCTGAAATCACTGAAAACGTTGAAGCTAAAAGCTGAAAATTCTGAAGTTAATAGCTGTAAAAGCTGAAGTTGAAATGCTGACGCTGATAGCCAGCTAAAATATTAGCTGAATGCCAAATTAGCCAAAAAATTAAAATAAATTAGCCAAATCAGCTAGCATGTAAATAGATAAAAGCCAAAACGGCATTTAAAAAACTTAAAAAGAAAAGCTTAAATTCGCCAAAGAAGCTAGCATGTAGCTGGAATATTTGCTAAACTCCAAAAATAAATAGCCTAAAAAATCTTCGTAAATGCCAAAATAATCCAAAGCTAGAAGAATGTCCATTTTTAAAAATGTTAAAACTGTAACTTTTTAAGATAGTTATGAATAATAAAAATGCAGGAATATTATTCCATAATATATATCAACTTAAACTTTAAATAACTTTGAATATTTTACTCTTCATAAAAATATATTTTGTTAAAATCATATGAGTTAGATATAAGCGCAAGATAACATCAGACCATTAATAACAATAAAATAAACTGATCTGGAGGGCCGGATAGAACTACGAGGAGGGCCGGATCCGGCCCCCGGGCCTTAACTTTGACACACGTGAGAAAAATGCTACAAGAACATGTTCAAAACATAAAAAAGAGGATTTTCATTGGAGTTGTTTTTTATTGCTAATTTACCTCACTCAGATTGTCTGTTATTTTTTGGGCTTTAAATCATAATGAGGACAAAGTGACCCATGGCAGTATTTAAATACTACCTAATGAAATACTCTTTTTACAGGCGTCTTTGGACACTTAACTCTCAAAAAAATCAAGAGTCAATAAGGGAATTAGAATTTTAAGCACACGGTCATAACTAGCATTTATCTTGACACTTTACTGGTCTGTTAATTGCTGTGGATTCTACTAAAACACACTGATTAGCATAATGTGTGTAACATCTCAATGAGGACAGAAGGAAAAACCAACGACAAGCATTTTTACAAAAAAAAAAGTGACAAAAATCAGATTGTTTATAAGCCCATTAGCCTCAGAGAGAATCCAAAGCGCTCGGCTGGAATGGTGGGTTTATCTAGGTCAGAACCGACGTGAGTCGAGCGCAGTTTGGCTGTGGCAGCAGTCACATGTTTCATTCATCATCTGAGAGCAAAACCCTTGACATTTTTGCACTCTGCTAATTAATATAAAATCTTAACAGTGCAGCCGCTGAGAGGTCAAAACCAGGCACCCAGACGGTTCTGGCTGCATATTTCCCACTCTCACTTCTCCTCTTCAGTCTGTCAGAAGGTCACATTTTTAATGTATAATGACATCTCTCAGTGTGTTTCAGACATCTTCATGGGGGGAGATCGGGAGACGGCACTGATCCTAATGTGGGTGGCAAATTAGGAGGAGAAGCCTGGCTGAAAAACAGCCATGTGTGTGCCAACTGTAAGTTTTGAGCCCTATTAATTTCATTTTGTTCAAACGGAGTCGTGTTTTGTTGGAGGCCGAGATAGCTTTGCATGTTGGTGAGTGATCAAGCCTAAAAACTGTTAAGCGTGATCATTACTCGAAGAGAACATCAAATGGACTTCGGCTTGTTAGCCTGACCTGGTTGGTTGCAGGTACGTCTAATTGAGAAGTTAATTTGTGGTGGAATTTTCCCAACGGCTGCAGATCCAGAGGTTTTATTTACTCTTTTATTTTGATAGGGTTTGGCTTAGGAAGTTCCCAAAATGTGTCAAAAAAAAGGTCCCCATTCACCCAATTTCTGCCATTCTTAATATTTTTCAGCAAATTTGAAGAAATAGTTGCTGCAGATATCTAGAAATGTATTCAATCCAATTTACCTAAGACAAAAAAATGAATGGAAATGTCACACAGGTTGTGAGATATTTGAACATTTGCATTAACTTCATTCAAATTTAAGCCTACATTTCCTGAGGAGCTTCTGCTGCATTCATGCATTCCTAATTCTGCGTGATCCCAATTAAAATGTGCTAATTTGTGTTTATTTTTTACTGTTTTTTCTAAACAAGATACGCCCCCACATAGAAACTGTAGGTGTTTATCAGCTCTTTACTTTTTCCTTTTTTCATCAAATTTTTACTTTTGTTTTGTAATTTTTCACTTCTAATTTTAGATTCTAGAAAAAACCTAAA
>NC_050513.1:2775020-2790479 GCF_002922805.2 Oryzias melastigma
ATTCTCACTCCCATATATGGACCTTTGGTTAGGGGCCCCTCTGCACCACTTTTTGACATTTTGGGTCCCCAATTCGTCATTTTTACCGGGCGTGAACCGGTACCGCATCTGTAACCAGTACCATTCCACGTCCGGTACTGATCTGCCACTTTTTGATATCATGGGTGTCCACACCTTGTCGATCTTGGATGTTCTGTTTAAATCATGGGTCCAGTCATTTTGTCGGACGGGGTACTGGACGCGGACCAAGCCTTGTTAAGTACTGGTACACTTACCCTAGCCTGGTCTATATCTAGTACTGAATCCTGAACCAGTACCAACATGCATCAGGTACCGATTCGCCACTGTTCCCATTAAATCAGGGGTCCGGGTGTTTTGTTGGACGCAATACCGGACACCAAACGAGCCTCGGGACGCGACCCAATACCGGTACAATAAACCGGTACCCTAACCCTTGTCTGGTCTATATCTAGCACTGGATCCTGAACCAGTACCAACATGTGTCAGGTACCAATTCGCCACTGTTCCCATTTAATCAGGGGTCCCGTTATTTTGTTGGATGGGGTACCGGAATCAGACCAAGCTTTGGCATGCAACCGGTACCCTAAACCTAGCCTGGTCTATATTTGGTACCGCGTCTGAAACTGGTACCAGATCTGGATCTAGTACCAATCCACGTCCGGTAGCAATCCACCATTTTTTGATATTATGGGTCTCCAAAACTCGTCGAATTTGACGTTCTGGCTGTTCATTAAATCAGGGGTCCGGTCCAGACCAAGCCTCAGGACGCAACCAGTACCCTAACCCTAGCCTGGTCTACGTCTGGTATCGTGTCTGGAACCGGTACCGCATCCGAAACCAGTACCTATCTGTCAATTTTTGAGATTTTGTCTGTCCCTAACTCATCATTTTTGACCGCGGACCAGTACCGGTCAAAGAGCCACTTGGTACCGGGCCACAGACAGGGAAAAATGCATCTGCTAATTAAGGGTCCCCAACCCCTGAACACGGGCTGGTACTAGTACCCTAACCCGGTACCAGTTCTAAATCCAGTACTGCGCTCTGAGGGTTCGTGATTTAACAAGAACAGCCAGCACCGCAAAAAATGACGACTTGGGGACACCTAAAAAGTGACACAGAGAGGGCCCGAACCGTGTGTCCACATATGACCAGTTGGGAGTGAGAATACCTTGATTTTATAGCTAAACTCCAGCCAAACCAGAAAAAGACAAAGATTGTATTAGATTAATCGGGTTATGTCTTGGGTGCTTTTTCAGAATTTGGTCAAATATTGTTGCTCTAGGGTCCTTCCATGAGCATCAGTGGTGACCCAGGTCTGCCCTCTAAGAACTGGACTACACATTTGTAAAGTGTGTAAAGTGAAAATCCTAAAAACGTGTTTGAACATTGGAGAATACTATCGTTTTTGTTCCGTGGGTCTGAGGCGACCTGCTTCCTGCCCTGATAGACTTGTTTGCTTTGTTTGCCCTGCCAAGCGCATATCGTCATTTATCTTTGCTTTGGTCGAGCCTGGCTTCACCTGAGGTCAGAGCGTGCTCGATAACACCTTGCTGTCGCTTCCTTATCTCCATCTAAATTACAACCAGTCGAGTTCTCTGCAGGGAGCTGAAGGAGTGCATACCAAACATACCTTTCGGCCCCCCGTCCATCCTTGCAGAACGAGCGGGGACCCAGCCAAGTTTGATAAACGCCCACAGTTGAGGCGAGGCGTTTCTGTGACTGGCGGTTATTGACTCAGCTATTTGGTGATTTGTTTCCGCGATGCAAAGCAATTGATTAGCCACGAGGAAACGCGGCAGACGTTATTGGATTACTATTCAGAAAGATTGAGTGTCAGTCTCCGTCCGATTCCATATCTCATCCATCTCTCTTTCACTGTCTCTCTTCAGACTATATTAGTCATTTTCAATAGTAATCGGGCAAAATGGAGGCGTCTCCTGTCCTCCATTTGATATTCTATATCCTTGGCTAAATAATGATGGATCCTCGGGCTTGTCTTGTTCACCTGTCATCATTTTCTGTCCTTCTCCCTCATTGTCTACCTCTCTGCTCCAGTAATGAGATGAAACTCTCCCCTCCTCTGCAGCCTGCTGCTGGAGTTCTACCCCGTGTGCTCTTAAATAAAAGAGGCGCTCTGCACACACGTTTGCTAGTTCAGCTTAAACTCTTGCTCTTGCAGAGTTTGCCCTTCGACTAAACGTTTTGGGACACCAAAGTTGCATTCACAGTAGACTGGTAGGAACCAAAGAGTAGAAATGCATCAAGGACTGTAGCCTCGAGTGCATTTACACATTCATGGAACAGTTGGCTTCTTTTGAAAACAGCTGTTTTTGGCTACTGTTCACTCGTAAACGGACTGTAGTGCGGTTCACTTGAGTGTGAATGCTCCAAAGACTTTGGTGGACTAATGAGCAAGAAGGACATTGAAGACCCTTTCTTGTTTTATCCAGTTGTTTGGTGTTCCCAAGTGACTAGTTCTAAGAACTCTGAGTCAGGGGTGTCAAACTCAATCGCACAGAGGGCCAAGATCAAAACACACCTTAGGTCGAGGGCCAAACAGGATGAACATTTATTGAACACTCTAAAACTACATTTTTAAAATATTAAAACCGTAAATTTTTTACATAATTATGAACTAGATATGTAGCATTACCTGCGTTAATACTAGTGTGAATGCTGTAAGCGGAATTAGAAGAAGCTAGTGCTGATAGCTGAAAATGTTAAAATTGAGAGCTAAAAACACTGAAGTTGATAGCTGAAATCACTGAAGCTAATAGCTGAAATTGCTTTATCTGATAGCCAGCTAATATTAGATAAATGCCAAATTATCCTAAAAAAATGAAGAAAAAAAATGTAGGTTAGTCAAAACAACTAACGTATAGCTGAAAAAATAACTAAACTTCAAAACAGCCTAAAAAACTGAAAAAAGCTCAAATTAGACCAAACAGCTAAGGTCTACCTGAAAAAAATAGCTGAACTTCAAAATAGCCTTAAAAACTGAAAAAAATAGCTAAAATATCTAGCATATAGCTGAAATGTTAGCTAAACTTGAAAGCAGCCTAAGAAACTGAAAGAAGCCTAAATTTGCCAAAAAGCTAGCATGTAGCTGAAATATTATCTAATATCTAAAACAGCCTAAAAAATCTTAGTAAATACCAAAATAGTCCAAAAGCTAGCAGAATACCCATTTTTAAAACTTTAAAACTGTAACTTTTTTACATAAATACGAATAATAAAAAGGCAGAAATATTATTCCAGAAAAAATCAATTTGAACCTTAAATAACTTTGTATATTTTACTCTCTATAAAAATATATTTTGTCAAAAAGTTAGAATTAAGCACAAGATAACATTGGGCCAAAAATAATAATAAAATAAAATGATTTGGAGGGCCGGATAGAATTACCTGGAGGGCCAGATCCGGCCCCTGGGCCTTGACTTTGAGACTTTGCTCTAGGTAAAGTTAAGGCTTCCCAGTCTTTGATTAGCAACAGATTACAGTTTGTGAAAAGTAACCTTAGTAAAAAAAAAGGTGTGAAAAGCATTAACCCAACTCAATCTTTCCAACCGAGTCAGTTGACCCTTCCTCATGTAAAACCAACACTGAATGGTTTGTTTTAGGAGTACAGACAAAAGTAGACCACACTATTGAGTTTAAGGACTATAAAAAGCTAGAAAACATCTTATGGGGGTGTACTAAAGAGATTATTGTGTTTGGGTCACAGAGGGACCAGGCAGTTTTCCCTTCTCATCCTCTGGTCCTTCCTGGTTGGAAACATATTTCAACATTTATTCCAGCTATTGTTGTATTAAAGCCCTTTGATGCACAGTAGGACTAGATCCAAGACCCTAAAGCCCAGACTGATGTTGTTGTCAAGGCTTTTTACTTGGCGCTTAAATAGATGCCATTGGCTTGAGATGGACAGCCAACCTCCCTAAAAGTGTGTCCTGAATTTGTCCAAAAAATGCTTGAGACTGACTTTAGAAACTCTGATTGGGACAAAGTATGTACAGATTATAAATGTTTATTCCCTAAAATGTCTTATTTTTTGCAAGTCCAAGAGCTGTGTTGATAAGACAGATGAATCGATCTCAATTGATCTAAGCTTAACAGATCAATATTGATCCATAAAAGTAGAGATGGATCGAACCCAAAAAGCTGAAGTCCGTTAGCTTGACGTATAATGGAATTTCCCATAGGATGGCTAACGTTCACAGCACTATCATTAACACACGTTCATGCGACCGCATCCCGTAAAAAGTCTATGTAAATGCATGTTTTGGGCTTCCGCATTCAAAATGAAACAAGTTTTTACAACGATTTTCAAGCCCTATACGTACAAAATGCAGGGCCACTGAATGCATGTTGAAAGTTAAACCCTGTTAAACTTTGACCAATCAGGGACTTGGATTTGGTAGTGACATATAGAAGCTTCCCATTTTATTCACAGAAATGACAATGGTTTGAAAACTGATTGTGGAGAAGAAACGAATAGATACGGTTTGTGTCCGGTCTGAATTCTATCACACCGAGTCTTTTGTTTATCGGAATAGAGCTGTGAAGGAAAAGGCCGGAGCAAGGTTGCTTGATTTGCACCACGTCAACAACCAAGTGTGAGTACATGCACAATATCGATCCTTTTTTTCTTTGGGTCTACAACCAACGAGGGTCCAAAAATGGTACGGTTCAGTCTGCTTTATTGGGTCCAGTTTATAATGGACAGTACCAGAATGCACCGTACCGCTCATTTGGACCATTTGGCGGTTTATACCCTCAATCCAACCCTCAAGAAGAAAGGCATCCAGGATCTTTTGTTTATCATTATTTTGAAATAATATTCCTGCATTTTTATTATTTATAATTATCCTAAATTATAAATCCTATAAATCCTACTTTTTATCTATGCTTGTTTTAAATTAAAATCTTTTTACTTTTTTTAATTTTATTTTAATGATTTGAATGATGATGAATTACATTTTTACTATTTCTTTTGATTGTTTCTTTTAATGTTTTATGTAAAGAACTTTGAATTGTCTCTGTACATGAAATGTGCTATACAAATAAACTTGCCTTGCCTAAAAGGTTTTGGTTTAAAGTTTAAAAATTCAACATTCTGTGAGCTTTTTGGACAATTTTGGTATTTACTAAGATTTTTTAGGCTATTTTGGAGTTTAGCTAATATTTCAGCTACATGCTAGCAATTTTGGCTAATTTATGTTTTTTAGGTTGTTTTTAACTTTATCTAATATTTTAGCTAGCTATTTTGGCTAATTTAGGATTTAAAAATTTTTTTTAGGGAATTTTGGACTTGGGATAGAATTTACACAGTAGCTGTTTTTGGCAATGAAATACTTTTTTCCGTTTTTAGGGTATTTTGAAGTTTAGCTATTTTTTCAGCAACATGTTAACTGTTTTTTGGCTAACCTTTTTTGTTTTTCTTAGACTAATTTGGCATTTAGCTATTACTTTAGCTGCTATCAGCTTCAGCATTTTTAGCTATCAAATTCAGCATCTTCAGCTATCAGCACTAGCCTCTTCAGCAGCCAAATTCAGCTTACAGCATTCACACAAGCATTATCACAGGTAATGCTATATATATAGTTTATAAATATGTTAAAAAGTTAAGGTTTTAAAGTTTTGAAAACTTAGTTTTAGACTTTTAAAAAAACGTTTTTTTCCTCTTTGACCCTCGACTTAAGGTGTGTTTTACATGCGTTTGACCCCCCCCCCTCGCTCGCTCTACCACAAGGCACCTACACAAAAAATGTTCAAGACTTAAAGGACTACATATTCTCGTCTCAAGGAGACGGTTCAGATGGCACCACTCGGTGCCTGTCAAGGTCAATGGCCAACCATTCCCACGCTCATTTCACAAACGCGTCTGTTGCACCGCGTTAGCCGACTTGAGCCGTTCACTTATACGGCTAACGCAGATGTTACCTTCCTGGTCAGAAGTCAATTAGGTTTTGCTAATGGGGCCGAGTGTTCAGCTCCAACCAGCCTGAACACACAGCCATGCAATACATTTATAAGATTATTATGGTAATGTGAATGCATCTTACTCGAAAATCTTTCCCCCCTTTTAAAAAAAATAAAATAACTGCCATCCATGTTACCCTAAGTGCCTCAGCTGCACCGTTCCTCCCATTTTCTCCCGTATTTATAGAAACTCTCCGTTTCTGTGTGCCACTAGCTTCTTCCTCCAGTTTCTCCCAGCACAGATGCACAGCTAATCCCTTTCTCTGTGCCTCCTCATATCTCCGACTTCCTCTTCCCATCTGTCTGCCTCTCTGTCTCTTCATTTCTCATCATTTCATTCCAAATTTTTGGCGTTTTTCCCCCTGGAAGCTAGCAAAGCGTTTTTTAAATCCAACACTTAAAGAATCAAAATCGGTCCTCGCCTCTTTTCTCCTTCCCATGTTAATTATTTTCATAGCAGACAGAGAACACTTTTATCCTGTAAAAACTTTTAGATAAGAAAAACATATTATGGGGGGGGGGGGTATCTTCTCCAAAGTGACATCGACACTAAATGGAGAAACGACGGCATCGGATCAAAGATCTGCCACGGAAAAGACGTTGTTTTCTCACAATTGAGCCTTAGATTGATCCAAAGTACAACTTTAAATTAAAGTGAAGATTTTTTTATGTCATAGTTGACAACATCCATGCATCCCTATAAACAATGACGGACACCAAAGTCGGCCTGAAGACCCAGTAAATGTCACCTCTCTGCGGTTCTTAACAAACTTTTTATAGTACCATTCTAATAGTTAAAAGTTAAGTTCCTTTTTTGATGATTAAATGATGATAAAAAGGGGAATACTATTGTAGCGGACAGTGATTAATAGGGTCCTGCTAAGTGTTTTAGGTTCCAGAGTTCAGTGAACGCACCAGGCAGAGACACATGTTGAACCTGGTTCTGTCATTGAACCTGCAACACATTCTCACTCCCAACTCGTCACATTTTCACTTGTTGGTTAAGGAACCCTTCGGGTCAAAGATTGACACTTTGGGTGTCCCCAATTCGTCGTTTTTTTTTTGACGTGCTGGGTGTTTCCAGTAAATCAAAGGTCCCCAACCTCCGGGCTGCAAACCGGTACCGGGATGTGGACCACACCGGTATTCTGACCCTAACCATAACCCGATACAGAACGTGGATTGGTACCAAGCATGGACCAGTACTGGACGCGGATGAGAATCCGGCGGGGATTGGTACAGGTTCCGGATGTGGTACCGGACGCGGACCGGGCTGGGGTTAGGGTACAGGATTATGGTATTGGTACCAGAAGCAGTACCAGACCAGACCGGGCTTGGGTTAGGGTACAGGGTCAGGGTACAGAGTTAGTGTATTGTCACCGGATTTTGGGGGGAAATCCATAAACTTAGTTATGTAGAAATAATTCAGAGATAATTCGTGACCCTTACTGCGTTTTTTGGGCCGTATGGCCCAATTAAAACCCTTGAAACAGTCCACTTTCTAATTCAGCGAGTGTGAGTCCTGATTGTGCTTACTGATTGGAGTTCCGTGGTACACAGCGCTCTGTTTAAATGCTTTATGAAGTTGTAGTGCTTGATTAATTGTTGGAACATCGTAGGTACTGTAGTCAGGAGCCTGGTGGATGACGTTAGCTATTCTTCAAATGTTTGTGAATGACTTGAATAAAGTTTGACTCTTTTGTTTTGATTAATATGCCTCAGAGTCAGAAAAACTATTAAATTTTCTAGAAAGAGTCACATGGGGCTTCAGAGCCTCAGGTTGCAGACCCCTGTACTAGAGTAACCACAAAATAAAAACAATTGCATCTCAGTATTGGAAAGAAACACTACAGTGTAAAAATAGGGGATAAGCTGGATTTATGCACTACTATCCATGCATCTCTATAAACAATTCATTCTGCATTTGTTCATTTCTTGGGTTATAAAAGTATTAGATTGGGTATTGGTATCAGGATATGCTCAAAATAAAATGACTGGAATGGGGCCAAACAAAACCTGAGTGACATTTTGACTTTGGTTTAACATGATAGAAACATCTCAACTAGGACCAAAAGTTGTTGCCAGTTACCAAGAACCATCCTCATAAACCAAGAAGTACATAATAAACCAAGCAAACAACATGCATCAGCGGTTGACTTTACATAAGAAACATAATTATTCCCATTCTGTTTGGTATGTTCGGCGTCTTTAATCCCCCCTCAACAGCAACCCCGCTCTCATTACACATTTGCCCACAGTTTATCCCACCTCCCCCCTTCAGTCTGTCAGGAAGCCACATCCTCCAGACAACATGCTTTCCGCCACCAAACATGATCACAGTGAGACAAGTCGAAACAGGAAGTGACATTTATCAGGAATAAATCCTACAAAGACGAGCATCAACCCATTCCAGTTCCAGCCCAACGAGTCAGGTGTTGCATTGTCGCTGTGTAGTGAGCCCTCTCCACGTGCAATTCCAGTCCCCAGACTGAAAGGAGAGGAGGGGGTTTTGGAGGGAAACAGGGTGGCGAAAGGTCACTTTGATGTGACTATAAAGGCACACAGCAGGCCAGTGGGAAAAGATGAAAGAGGAAGTAAAAAAGATCCAGAGCCGGGCTAGAAGAGATGTCTTCCCCCCGTTCGCGCCGCAACACACGGAGGATAATGATGCTGCATCATAAACAAGACACAGCCGGGGAATAGAGGCGGCCGCTTGCAATTAAAGCAAGCAAACAACCTTTAGGAACAAAGATGAAAACAGCTCCACTGTGGAGCAGATTTCCTGCACGTATCCGAGCCAAAATGAGGAACTTTTTAAGGCAAATTCAGGAAAACAAAAGTCACTGATTGAATTTGTCGGAATGATACTCACAATAAGTTCAGAAATTCCACTACGGTACATACAATTAGTCTTTTATATTACTATTAATGAATAAGAAGAAACTATTTTTATTTGTTTGATATCTATTACCCCAAAAATTCAAACAATAATACAGATAGACTCAAATAACGAACATGGACCATGTCAATACTGAGTATTTCCACCAGTTACTGCATTGACGGCGTGACGGCATGCTCCTCACTGGACTCGCGATGTTGTTCTGAGGTGTTCCACTCTTCCTCAACCCCTATATATAGATCTACATGGTCACCTCCTGTTCTCTCACTTCCTGAAGTCCAACTGCGACAATTCTGGCACCATTTGGTGAAACGTTGAACAGAAAGTTGGGGGTATACGGGTGGAATTGGGGGATGATGGTTCTGCGTCAGGGGTCTCAAACTGCCAGCCTGCGGGCCATTTGGGGGCCCCAGGCTAATATTATATGGGCCTGACACCTGAAAACGACCATTTGCACATATTTTTTTCAACACGTGCAGCCAGGGCCGTATGGGGTTCTATTTGTGCCAAAAAATATGTTTTTGCGTCTACTGTCTATGTTTTGGTCCACTGTCTATGTCTACTGAACAAGTTTATTCAGCATTTGTTCATGTCAATATACTACTTAGCAAAATCCTTTGCATGACTACACTTCATTGATGATAGCTTTATATTTACTTTGTTGTGCTTTGTGACTAAAGACATAGACAATGGACCAAAGACATAAACAACGGACTAAAGACATAGACAATAAACCAAAGACATAAACAACGGACCAAAGACAAAGACAATGGACCAAAGACATAGACAATGGACCAAAGATATAGACAATGAACCAAAGACATAGACAATGAACCAAAGACATAGACAATGGACCAAAGATATAGAGAATGAACCAAAGACATAGACAATGGACCAAAGACATAGTAGATAATGGACCAAAGACATAAACAACGGGACAAAGACAATAGACTAAAGACATAGACAATGGACCAAAGATAAAGACAATGGACCAAAGATATAGACAATGGACCAAAGATATAGACAATGGACCAAAGATATAGACAACGGACCAAAGATATAGACAATGGAACAAAGATATAGACAATGGACCAAAGACATAGACAATGGACCAAAGATAAAGACAATGGACCAAAGACATAGACAATGGACCAAAGATATAAACAATGGACCAAAGATATAAACAATGGACCAGAGACATAGACAATAAACCAAAGACATAAACAACGGACCAAAGACAAAGACAATGGACCAAAGATATAGACAATGGACCAAAGACATAGACAATGGACCAAAGATATAGACAATGGACCAAATACAAAGACACTGAACCAAAGATATTCTGCTTTTTCCACTGTTTACAAGCACACCCACAGTTGGAAGAAGTTTGGTGTGAAATGTCAAAGTGGTGCAAACCTTTAAAATTTTGTTCCAGACGTTTTCTTTTACAGCGAGACGTGGTGTCATAGAATTCTGACTGAGTACAAACTGCAATTATTAATTTCTCTTCAATTTACAAACGGTTGCTACATCCATATGTCACTACCTAATCCGAGTCCTTGATTGGTCAAAGTTCAATGGACGCGTCTTTTTTACGTAGTGTCCGAAAATGGTCGTGGTTGACACTAGAAGGGGTTGCAAGTTTTTCTTTTATTTTTATTGGTTTTGGCCCAATTATGTAAAGCGCACTGTACTCAGTGAGACCTCATGCAGAGAACACATAGAGAGGTGTGTGTATCACCACAATACAATTGCCTCCCTATCCCAGAATTCAGTGAAGTCAAGCAAACACTGTTTGAAATCCACTGACTTATTGTCCCAACATCCTTTACTTATTGTGAGTCATGTCTATATATTTAGTTCTGTTGGGTCTGTTTACATGTTAGCTTTTAGCCCCCATTGAGGAGAGTCTTGCAATGTCTTAATCCCAAAATAGTGTTTCCAAAAGATGTTTAAGGCGGGACAAAGTCAGAAACGATCAGATTAAGCTGGATTTGACCTGTTTAGCTGGGAATCCTGAAACTGTTTTAGGGTTTCTGGCTGTTTTTCTGAGCTGAGTGACTGCAGCTAAAAGCTTTCTGATGATTGAGCTGTTTTGTGGAAGTGAAGGTATCAGAGGAGGAGGAGGGGTGGGGAGACGGCAGACAGACACCAGATGTTTCCATACAGTCCTCCGAGTCAGCATGCAGAAAGAAGATTTGAGTAAGAAGTACAGTAAGCGGGGTTTGGGTGTAATTATGACCCTGGTGAGGGCTTGCCCGCAGCCTGGGTGGGCCGGCAGGAATGCAGCGGCCGCGGTGGCGGCGGCGGTGAGTTTGGAAACTGCAGGAAATGTGACAGGTTTGTGATCAGAGCCTCTCCCGGTGAAATGAGAAGATCCCGCTTACTGTTGGAATTCGTGTCGAGATGTTCAGAACGGTGCGTTCACGTGCGCAAGATCTGACGGATCTGTTGGGATTTTATTGATCTGAAGGGAAAGTGGGTCAGCGCTACAGCAAAGCAGAACATAAAGGTGAAAACGAGAACATTTTTCAGATTAAATATGCCGCAGAGATCTTATGCTGTTTGTTACTGACAGCACACAATGCTTTCTTTAAAAAGGCTTGTGTTTTCTCTGTTTGTGCTTAAAGGATGCAAACGTTTAGCTCTCACATTTAGACCTGTTATATATGAAAAAACAAGAACAAATATATATATATATATATATATATATATATATATATAATTTAGAAAAACAGATAAAAAGCAAAATAAAACTCACTATGTAGGATGTCTTTAGAGCTTATAATGGTACAAATTACATATTTTAGTGCATCTTAAACATCTTTTTATTATTTATATTTGTCTTAAAAAGTTACGGTTCTAAAGTTTTAAAGCATTCTGCTAGCTTTTTGGACTATTTTTCAGGCTATTTTTGAGTTTAGCTAATATTTCAGCTAAATGTTAGCTGTTTTGGCTAATTTGTGTGTCTTAGGCTGTTTTGAAATTTAGCTATTTTTTTCAGCTGCATGCTAGTTTTTTTTTTCTAACCTAAGTTGTTTTTTTTCAGTTTTGTAGGCTATTTTGTCACTTAGCTAATATCTTAGCTGGATATCAGTTTTAGCATTTTCAGCTATTAGCTTCAGTGTTTTTAGCTATCAATTTAAGCATTTTCAGCTATCAGCACTAGCATTTTTAGTGGCCAAATTCAGCTTACGGCATTCACGCTAGCATTATAGCAGGTAATGCTACATAGCTAGTTCATAATGATGTTAAAAAGTTACGGTTTTAAAGTTCTAAAAATGTAGTTTTAGAGTGTTCAATAAGGTATGTTTTGATTTTTTCCCTTTGTACGATTGAGTTTGACACACCTGTCTCACATGATCCATAAAGACAATTCATCGAACTTTTACTAACAAAACAGGCAAAAAACCAAAATTAGACACTAAAAAGAAGTCAAACTAAAAATAAAGATTGACCAAATTACATTTTCAAAATACCTTTGCGTAAATCAGTTTAGTCTTCCATGTTACGCATTAACTTCTTATAATGCACACTTCGTTGGGCATTATCCATTACATGTATGACAAAACTCCACAAACGACAAATAAAGATATGAGGGGCTAAGACTGCAACTTTATCTCTAGTGCCATCATTCTTCCAACTATCGTGGCACTTCAACAAATTACACATTTAACACAATATTGTTACTTGTGTTGCAAAACTGCATCAGAATCGGCTAGAATCACATGAATTGCGGAGTTACGGTACGTCGAAGAGCGTGCGTTATTTAGCTGTCACTGGCGACGGCTCAGGTGTTAAAGGGTTAAACATGGCGGTGCGAAATTTAAAATTTGTACATTTCTGTAGTTAAATTAGAGGAAAATATTTATCATTACTAACAACAAAATGGTGAATGCACTATATAGTGAATAGGGAAGGAACTTGGACATAGCCTTAAACACGTTTTTTTGCTAAAATTAATTTGCTAATGTAGCTGATTCCTGTTAGTTTTTTGCTAAGACTTCTGGGAAATTTCTACGGCACTCAATTTTAGAATTGCAGATTCGGACAGCACTACAGAATGGCGATATAGTGCACTATGCAGTAAGTAATGAAGGAATTTGGACATACATTTGTTAGCATTTCGTACAGCTGTTTCAAAGTGGTGATTATGCTGAAGCTGCTTTAGAGCCCTCTAGTGGTGTGGAGTGGTAATGCAGCAACACGGTGTGGAAAATAAAAAAAATTAAAAATGGTTTTAATTCACAGATTTATAAACGATTCTATGTTGTTTTATTTAAAATCGTAACTTTGTAAACAAGAATAATTTTTAAAAATGTATCTAAATTTACCCAAATCACGCTAATTAAAATTGGAATGTTTATGTATTTTGACACTAATTTGAAGCACTTTTTTACTTTTCATTGATGTCTGTTTTAAAAAAGGTGATTTTTTTTTTTTTTAAATAAAGTTTTATCCCCTAATTGAACCCGACCCCCGTGCGAGGATGAGACGCTCCAGTGCTTGTGGAGGCATCTCCATGTGTTTACTTTGCCCGTGGCCTCCTCCGTCCACACACTCTGAAGGCGCCGATAGGGTCAAACCGAGGCTATCTCCAGCTTATCTGCCACCATTAATGATCTAAAGCCCCGACCGTCGGTGATGAAGAGAGCAGAGCTGAGGAGCTCGACCCGAATCACTCAGCCTCTCATAAGGATGCTCGACTTTCACGGAGCTTCCCGCTTGAACCTCCAGCCAGCTGACGGGCGCGGGGGGCGCTGAGGGGAGAAGAAGAAGAGTGTTTGTGTGAAAAGAGAGAGGCAGGGAGAGTTATCAGTCATGCTGTCAGTCTCCGGGGCAGGTTGTGATAAGAGAGGCAGTAGAACTGGTATCTGTCTCCTCACCTCACACAGGAAAACACACCCACAGAAAACATGGAGGAAGCGACGGCGGCGTTTGTCTGTGCCACCTGTGAGCGAGCAAAAACGAAGGAAACTGTCAGTGTTTCACCTCTACAAAAAGGTTCCAATGAAACAATTCTGCACAATCCGAATTATAAGGTGTAAAAATCTGTTTCCAAAAATAAAAAACGTGTAGTTTTCATTACGATTTTGCAGTTTTTAGCCAAAAAAACTGATGTTTTTCTGCAGTTTCATCAGAAATTCAACTCTGAGTTGTGGGCAGAACTGTTACCTTGGAGTAAGCCCACCCCCACTTCCCATCATCCATCTGCCGGATCCGGCCCCCGGGCCTTGACTTTGACACGTATCTATTAGGGTTACTTTTGTAAGCATTTCTCCACATCTCATTGCAATAAAGAAGATATGGGACAATAAAGGAATTTTATAAAATATGTAAAGTATCGTTATCTTTTATAAGATATAAATGTTTTTACTTATTTTCTTACTTGTGTAATAAATATGGAATTTCCAAATAAGTTTATTATCGAGTACAACTCCTAAAAATGTTATTTCAGAAATATTATTAATACAAACTTCTTCAATTTTAATATTTCTATTTGAACCATCATTTCTTGTTCCAAAACTTTTTTTCTCAATTTAAGACTTATTTGTTCTCATCAAACCACCGTTGTAATGTAACCAGTTCATTTTCCATGTTTGTAATCACTGATTCTGAATTATTCCCTGAACTATAAACAGTCGGATCATCAGCAAATAACAGAAAATTCCTCTTTTTTGAGATCTCATAAATGTCTCAGATCAATAATATAAATAGTTGAGGTCCAATTACAGAACACTGTGGAATGTTTTCTCTTTTTCATCTGTTCCTGATTAGACATTATTAAAAACACTTATTTTCTTTAAACTCACCACAAGAACACAGCAGTGGCTCTTTAAAACCAACAATCCGGACTGAAGTATAAAGTCAAACCTTATTTGTGTTTTTGTTCATTGTTCTACTCAAAAAAAGAAGTGGCCCCGACCATGACAGAGCCTCCTTTGTGCTTTCCCACACGTACAGTTTTCCCCTCTAACGTGCTCGACTTGGTTGGCGGTAAACAAACTTCTCCTGCTCTGGCTGATCTGAGAGATGAAGGCTTATCTGGGAAGGTTCTCGTCAACAATGGTATTCTTGTGTTTGCACACGGAGATTGGCCGCGGCGCTGCTGCGTGTGTGGGATGGCTTCAAACCCTCACTCCAGGTTGTTTCAGATCCAGGTAATGCTCTTTTAATTTCCTCCTTGATGTTCTTTCGTGCACAAACCTGTACTTGGGGATTTGTTTTCTTTTTCTGTCGCTCCTTTGGGGAAGGAGAACTTTTATCAAAGTTTCTCTTTTAATTTGAATTTAGCTTACAAGTTTGTATATTTTTGTATGTAAATAAAGGGACTAAGTTTTAAAAAAATCTGGAATTTTTGTTAAAAAACAGGTGAGTGTTCTTTACTAACTTGTGTTGTTGCTGCTGTGTCCTCAGGATCTAAATCGGCATCGATCAGGACTGTAGTGCCCTCCATGTCTCCCCTGAGCAATAAACACATTCAGCTGCTGCTCCTCCACAGGTCAGCCTCCATTAGCCATGCATTGACCCAATATTTGAGGGGGGGGGGGTCTAAGGCT
>NC_050513.1:2790636-2829047 GCF_002922805.2 Oryzias melastigma
ATTTAAAACTTTAACACAAAAATGAACATTCCAACCATTTAATAACGGAGATGTTGCACAAACTAGCACACGGTCTTTAGCTAGCTAACTAGCTTCGATTATCTCCACAAAAAACGGAATTCCAATGGATCCCGAAAAGCAGCTTTACCCAGATATTCAACCCTCACCACCATCAAATGTCAAGTGAATTGGGAGAGAATTGGTTTCAGTTTGGAAGTATAAAGTTTCTCTTGATCCAAACATGGTTTGTTATTGAGGTTAAAGTTAGGGTAACAGTTGTAGTTAAGGTTAGAGTTATGATTAAAACCATTCCACTCTCTTTGGGGTCCAGATGGCTCCACCCACATATTGATATGTGATTCCTTCCATGATAAATGTGGACAAAGGTGGACAGGATTTTATGTCTGTCATGGACATTAGTGAAACTCAAAAATCAATGATAAAAAAAGTTCAGCATCTTGTGGGGTCTAGATGACCCCACTTTGAATGTAAATAAGCTAAGGAGAGTGGAAGGGTTAAAGTTACGGTTATGGTAACGGTTAAAGTTACGTTTATGGTTAGGGTTACAGTTAAAGTTACGGTTATGGTTAGGGTTAAGGTTAAGGGTAAGGTAAGAGTTATAGTTAGGGGTGGGGTTTGGGTTACGGTTATGATTTGGGTGATGATTTAGGTTAGGGTTATGGTTAATGTTACGTTTAAGGTTTAGGTTAGTTACGGTTATGGTTTAGGCTAGGATCATAGTTAGGGTTACGGTTATGGTTAGGGTTACGGTTATGGTTTAGGCTAGGATCATAGTTAGGGTTACGGTTATGGTTTAGGCTAGGATCATAGTTAGGGTTACGGTTAGGGTTTAGGTTAAGATTATGGTTAGGGTTTAGGTTAGGATCATAGTTAGGGTTACGGTTATGGTTAGGATTACGGTTAAAGTTAAGGTTAAGGGTGAGGTAAGAGTTATAGTTAGCCTTATGGTTAGGGTTATGGTTATGGTTTAGGTTAAGATTATGGTTAGGGTTTAGGTTAGGATCATAGTTAGTGTTACGGTTATGGTAATGGTTAATGTTACGGTTATGGTTAGGGTTACGGTTAGGGTTTAGGTTAGGATCATAGTTAGTGTTACGGTTATGGTAATGGTTAATGTTACGGTTATGGTTTGTGTCACGGTTAATATCACGGTTAAGGTTGTGGTAATATTAAGGTTTAGGCTACGGTTAAGGTTAGAGTAAGGAATCTTCTGGTACAGACACACAAATTCAGCTTCCGGCTAATGAGGAGTTTTGTGGTGTTTGGACGCCGTCTTGTCTGCAACCATGTCCCTCTCCATGTTTTGCCGCCACGTAGGAGTCAGACGTAAAGCGCCGATTGGTCCGAGTGGGTCAGAGTCATCCTTTCTTTGGCAACCACTCTTGCACAATCGATAGAGGACCTGTTGGTAAGCCACGCCCCTTCCACTTGAAAGCAAGCCGCACAAAATCTGTTAAACGTTTTGAGTTGTTGGAAGTGGAAGGCTCCGCCTACTTTTATTGAGACATCTGATTGGTCGGTTGTAAACATTAAGGATTGGCAAAATCACGTTCTCATATACAGTCAATAGTTAAAAACAAATCCATGACAAACCTGGATTAACCAATCGTGTTGATTTCTGACAGCCGCCGCCCCCTCAGGTCAGATATGAGTTTGACCTCATTGACAAGCTGAAAGAGCCTTAGGGTTGATGGTTCTGGGGGTGTCCGAGCACCCCGGGGAGGGAGGTGACGGACAAACGTCCAGGTCAAACCTCCGGTCAAGGGCATTTGGCTCCTTCTCTACCAATGTTTGACTCAAGGATCTGCGGTGCTTTTAAAAGCTGCGGGAACACCTGATCCACTCCGGTCCAAGTGAGGGACAAAGCTTCGCCTCACAAAATGTGTCCGGAATGCGGCGGGCCGTTCCAAATAAAGATGCCAACAAGGCTGCATGCAGTCATTACACAGCCGGCCCATTACATTACAGGGTAACCCAAGCCATGGGCCGGCCGGGCGGGCGGGCGGCGCATGGAGAGGCCCTCCTCAGCAGAGTATTTTGGGCTCTCCACTGTGTCATTACACGCTCTGTATTTAGGCTGCTGATTGCAGGGCTGAGGAGGGCCCTCATTGGACTGGCACGAGGGCCCCGACACGCTGTTTGATGTGTTTTTGTGGTGAGAGCCCCCCCAACCCCTCCCTCGGTCAGACTCACTTCTCCTCTGACATTTCAGGACCCCCTCCAGGACGCACGGTTTACCATGACAATCCTCTCTATCTGTGGAAGAGTTCATATCTGTGGCATCTCCTGAGGGGGGTGGGGGGGGGCTCTCTCTCTCTCTCCCCCTATTACTGACGGGAGGGGGCGGAGCCCGCGCGCCGTGACTGTAACGCGATAGCAGCTCTGCTCAAAAGAGCGATCCCTCTCACACACGCTTACGCACAGCTCGCAGAAGGACGCACGCCGGTGTCCGAGCCGCGCGGGTCTACAGCAGGGAGCGCGAGGCACGCCGGAGCTTTACGGACTTCCTTTATTTTATTTTATTTTTTTAACAAACCCGGACTGAGCTTTTCCAGCTGCCGCCACGAAGCGGCAAAAAAAAGGCAAACCTCGTGTGCGCAAAAACAGGCGAGGACGCGGCGGTCAGGAGGAGACGCGGGAACTTGACGCGCCGTGGAGCCGCCGTCCAGACTCCCGAAGCCCCGGGGCTGAGGGGGGAGTTTATCCCTCAACCACACTCTGGATCAAATCCTAAATGGACAGACGAACTCTTCTCTGTGACGCGCGCTCACAGGTCCCCCTACACATGGTTTAGAGAGCACTGAAGGATATTTTATTTTTGTTTTTACTTCTTTTTGTTTTTCCTCCGCTGGATAGTATTTGGATCGAATTGGAGAAACATCGGGACATTTAGAGCAAGTTTTTTCCCCTCTTTTAAGATGGATTTTGTGGCGTCTGTGGTTGGATTTTTAATGGCACTGTGTCATCTGACATGGAGAGTCAAAGGAGGTAAGTTGGAGTTGGTTTTTGACACGCGCGCACGGACTCCAAAACGCACCACGCGAGGTTTTGGAGACGCCAAGAAGACATCCTTAAGTTTTCTTGACTCTGAAATCCCCTCAGATCCGAGCAGATTTTTTAGATTAGTTCACATTTTTATGGGCAAAGCAAACAAAATCGCAGTTTTCATCTAAATGTTGGTTTATCCGATCCAAATGAGGTTATTTTTTGACAAATTTCCGACACATCCCGTGTGACAGGATGTTTTTTTTCTGGATGGAGGCTAATTGCTCATCAGCGGCGATAAACAAACCCTTTCCCACATTAGGATGCGCTTCACGGCGGCGCAGAACGAGCGTTTTTGCGCCGCGTTTTAGGTCTCTACTGCTGCGTAAAAGCGCCGCCGTCCCTGGATTTTACGCAGAGTTCATGCCGGTCTCGGTGGGTTTTTTTGAGGTTGCTGTCAGGAGGAAGAGGGGTTGGCAACCCCGTGCGCTCTGCTGGGGGTTTCAACAAGAGGGGAGAAGTTTGTGGAGTTTTTTGGGGCAGATTTGTGAGTCAGATGACCCCGCGCGCTCTGTTAGAACCCAGATTTGCATCATTTTTGGCCGCGCTTATCTCCTGTAAGGTGGAGGCAGAAGCCCCTCGTGATCTCATGATGACTCTCACTTCCTCCACCAACATCCCCCTTTTTTAGGCTTGAAAAGAGATAAAAATAACGAAAAAGCACCCCCGCCCATCTTCCCTTTGGCAGCTGATCTCCCGGCTGATCAGACACAGATGTGCGGTTCTTTTGGCAGTCAGCACCAGGCAAGCGAGAAACTACTTTCTCTCCACGGAGCCATGCCGGACGCTGCACCACATGCCCTAGAGCAAGGGGTGTCGAACTCAACCGCACAAGGGTCCAAATCCAAAACACACCTCAGGTCACGACCGAACAGCATAAACATTTATTGAACACAATAAAACTACATTTTAAAACTTTAAAATCGTAACTTTTAACATAATAATTATGAACTAGATATAAAGCATTACCTGTGATAATGTTAGTGTGAATGCTGAAAGCTGAAAATGCTAGTTCTGAGAGCTAAAAACGTTGAGACTAATAGCCAGTGAAAACGGAAACTAATAGCTGAAAATGCTTAAACTGATAGCTGAAAATACTGAAGCTTATAGCTGAAAATCCTTAAACTAATAGCTGAAAATGGTAGGGCTGATAGCTGAAAATCCTTAAACTAATAGCTGAAAATGCTGAAGCTGATAGCTGAAAATCCATAAACTAATAGCTGAAAATGCTGAAGCTGATAGCTGAAAATGCTGAAGCTGATAGCTGAAAATCCTTAAACTAATAGCTGAAAATGGTAGTGCTGATAGCTGAAAATCCTTAAACTAATAGCTGAAAATGCTGAAGCTGATAGCTGAAAATCCTTAAACTAATAGCTGAAAATGCTGAAGCTGATAGCTGAAAATCCTTAAACTAATAGCTGAAAATGCTGAAGCTGATAGCTGAAAATCCTTAAACTAATAGCTGAAAATGCTGAAGCTGATAGCTGAAAATCCTTAAACTAATAGCTGAAAATGCTGAAGCTGATAGCTGAAAATCCTTAAACTAATAGCTGAAAATGCTGAAGCTGATAGCTGAAAATCCTTAAACTAATAGCTGAAAATGCTGAAGCTGATAGCTGAAAATCCTTAAACTAATAGCTGAAAATGCTGAAGCTGATAGCTGAAAATCCTTAAACTAATAGCTGAAAATGCTGAAGCTGATAGCTGAAAATCCTTAAACTAATAGCTGAAAATGCTGAAGCTGATAGCTGAAAATCCTTAAACTAATAGCTGAAAATGCTGAAGCTGATAGCTGAAAATCCTTAAACTAATAGCTGAAAATGCTGAAGCTGATAGCTGAAAATCCTTAAACTAATAGCTGAAAATGCTGAAGCTGATAGCTGAAAATCCTTAAACTAATAGCTGAAAATGCTGAAGCTGATAGCTGAAAATCCTTAAACTAATAGCTGAAAATGCTGAAGCTGATAGCTGAAAATCCTTAAACTAATAGCTGAAAATGCTGAAGCTGATAGCTGAAAATCCTTAAACTAATAGCTGAAAATGCTGAAGCTGATAGCTGAAAATCCTTAAACTTATAGCTGAAAATGCTGAAGCTGATAGCTGAAAATCCTTAAACTAATAGCTGAAAATGCTGAAGCTGATAGCTGAAAATCCTTAAACTTATAGCTGAAAATGCTGAAGCTGATAGCTGAAAATCCTTAAACTAATAGCTGAAAATGGTAGTGCTGATAGCTGAAAACTTTGAGACTAATAGCCAGTGAAAACTGAAACTAATAGCTGAAAATCCTTAAACTAATAGCTGAAAATCCTTAAACTAATAGCTGAAAATGGTAGTGCTTGTAGCTGAAAACGCTGAGACTAATATCTAAAATAACTGATAGCTGAAAATGCTGAAGCTAATGTCTGAAAAAAGTGAAGCCGATAGCTGAAAATTATGAAGCTGATAGCCAGCTAAAATATTAGGAAAATCCCAAATTATTCCAGAATAAATCAATTTAAACCTTAAATAAATTTCAAAATTTTAATCTCCGTAAAAATATATTTTGTCAAAATTATACAGGTTAGAAATAAGCGCAAGATAACATCAGACCGTTAATAACAATAAAATAAAATGATCTGGAGGGCCGGATAGAATTACCCGGAGGGCCGGATCCGGCCCCCGGGCCTTGACTTTGACACATGTGCCCCACAGCCTTCAACTGGAGCTGCAGAGGTGACTCTTTTTTCTGGATCTGACTTTTCTCCTCCATTTCAAAGCGAGAAGCTGCTGCGTGACGAGAACACATCCATCATCTGCCCTTTTTTTTTAAACCCATAGAGGAGATCTCCTCTTCACTTGTACTGTAATCACAATAGTTTGACTCTGTGACATGTACATTAATTACTGCCTACCACCAGCATTAATATTCAGGCCATTAAGGAGCTCATTTGCATGTTTATTGAGTGGGCGTCCGCACGTCTCTTCTTCCAGAGTCGAATTTTATGTTTGTTTAATTATTTCCGCTTCCAAATAATCCCCCCCCCTCCTATCTGAATGAACTGCCACCACTTTACCCTCACCTTTCCATTCTCGGCTTTCCCTCATCCACCTCGGATGCATCAGCTGCTGATTTGCATTCAGCATCCTGCTCCTTTTTTCCAGGCAGGTGTGTGTGACTCCGCCGCCACCGCCGCTATCCCGGGGGGTGAAATTAAAAACAAGACCCCCATAAATAAAACAAAGCTCTGCAACACAGGGGACTTAACTGGCGCTCAGGGACGGGCTTATAGGTGGGAAGTATTTTGAAAGTGGGGTTAAAGCGAGAGCATAAAAGAGCTTTTGTGAAAACTGTAATTTACTGAATGGGAACACAGAGAGGGGAGGGGGCACGGCAAATCTCAATTCTTCACAGCTTCTTTTTTATGTAGAGGAAGCTTCAAGAGAAAACGTGCTTTAGTTTGGGATGGAGAGGGCACCGGGGGACACGCAGGCATGATACAGCACAGCAAAGGTAGTGTCGGGGATTAGGCCTCGCACCATTATCCTGGCAGCACAACGCCAGGAACCATCTGTTGGCTTCATTGATCCACTGATCCATTGATCACGGTGGCCAGTGCTCTGCATTTCAGCGATTAGCATGGGCCACTTATCCTGTTAGAGGAGGAGGAGTTGAGAGGGAAAGAGGAGACACTGAGAGGAAAAGAGGATTTGGGGATTTTATCTGCTTCTCATGTGGCTTTTTGCTGGTTCTTAACTCTGTTTAAGACAAAGCTGTTGTGTTTGTGAGGAACAATCCTGACCTGATTGGTTCTGGAGGGACTTTTAATCAAGTTTTGCTGCTTAGGATATATAAACGGAAAGCCACATTTTCACTCTAAAGCTCTAAAAATCTGGAGATCCGATAAGTCTATAATTTAGAAAAAAAGTAACACATGTTCACTTCTAGATAGCATAATAGGAAGTGGCAGCTCTGTTTTGTCAAATTATTTACCAACATGCTAATGTTTTTGGCTAATTTAACCTTTACTGAGATACTTTTTTATCCTATTTTTGGAGTTTAACTAATATTTTAGCAACATGCTAATGTTTTGGCTAATTTCTTATCTATTGAAGTTTTCTAGGCTAATTTAGAGTTTAGCTTCTATTTTAGCATCAAGGCTTTTTTTGGTTTGTTTGACAAATTTAGTTTACTTAGGAATTTTAGTCTATTTTGGAGTTTAGCTGGCATTAAAGCAGCAAGCTAGCTTTTTGCCTAAAATTGTGTCTATTAAGGTTTTTTGGGCTAATTTGGAGTTTACCTCATGTTTAAGCAACACACTTATTTTAGCAAAATTGGAGTGTATTAGGAATTTTTAAGCAATTTATTACTTTTTTCAAGTAGCTTTTGCATTTTCAGCGAATGCCTGCAGCAAATAAAGTGAACTGCATGGCTATTTTTCAGCAAACATTTTCAGCATTTTTAGCAACTACTTTAAGCAAAAAGCATTCACATGAGCATCATCTCAGGTAATGCAACTTTTCAAGTTGTCATATATTTTAAAAATGTACACTTATACTTGATATCAAACTGTGTGTTATTTGCAGTTTGTGTGACTGTCGAAAAAAGGGATGAAAAATCTTAATAAGTTTGTCTGTTTCTTTTTCTCCACTTATTTGTACAAAATTGGCTAAAAACGTCCTTAAAACATCGATTGGGTTTAATCACTATATGTAAGCAAAAAGTCTCTGCCCATGTATCAAGTCAAAGCTCCCATTTTTAAATTATATGTCCTGCCGTTCCACCTACCTCCACTTATTATGTCTAGCAGTGTGTATTGGTAAGAATCTGGCGATACAATAAGAATTGCAATACTCATCTGGCGATACAGTACATATCCCATAATATATTGATTGTACCAGAACAATTTTTTCACTTCTTTTAAAGAGTAAAATTTGGAAAAAAGTATCTTGTGTTCACTTCTAGATAGCATGATAGGAAGTGGCAGCTTTCTTGTCACATATTTTCAAAATTTACATTTATATTTAATGTCAAACTGTGTTTTATTTCCCAAATGTGTGACTGTAGAAAAAAGGGATGAAAAATCTTAATAGGTTTAACAAAAAAAAGTAAAGTTAACTGTAATACATTTGTTTGTTTTCATTTATTTGCACAAAACTGTGATTCTTTGGCAAAAAATGTATTTAAAAATGTATTGGGGTTTAATCAGTAGCTGTATACAAAAAGTCTCTGTCCAAAGTCAAAGCAAACATTTTGGAGCTATATGATTTGCCATAAAATCTGCTTCCATTTATTATGTATTGATCTGACGATACGATATGTATCCCGTGATACTTATCGTATCACCAGGTACGTATTGTTCTGACAATATGATACGTTTCGTGATACGCATATGGTGATACGATACATGTCACATTATGACTCGTGCTTTTCACCTGAATCCTCACCTTAACTCATTTAGTCCCACCGTACTCCCTAAATATGGCACATTCCTCCCCAAAAAAGGGGGAAAATTAAATCTACCCATCCCATAATAACCTCACCTTAAGTGATGTAATGAATTTTCACTGCTTTATATGGTCAAAAAAAAGATGCAACTTGTTCATACATATTATTGACTGTTGAACACTGCACGACAAAATCCATCTCATATGCCGTGACTTGGTAATACAAGAGTGGAAGCGGTAAACAATGGTTGCTAAGGAAATTAGTTTTACGTAATGATCTGAAAATCAGCACGTATGTTTGTCGAAACCAGACCTCCCAAAAAGTCAATGGTTGCTAGGGGCTATCACCTTCACAGTTGGCCATTTTGGATGAAAAAAATGTGGAATCTTCAACAACATAACATAAGATAGGGGGTATAGTTGGGGAAATTGATTTGAGGATATATCGCAATATTTTGTTTGGCGATACTTTTATCGATTTAAATTATTGACATGCCAATTTTTATCTAGAAAAGTTGCATTATCTGCGATAATGCTAGTGTGAAAGCTTTTTGCTGGAAATGGCGATGCAATTACTTTAATTGCAAGATTTGCTGAAAACACAAAAGGTATTTGCAAAATAATACATTTGCTGAAAGACTGGACATTTCCTTAAATAACTATGTTAGAGCAATGAAATTGACCTGAACTTCTGGAAGTTTTGTAATAAATTGCTTAAAAATCCCTAATACACTCAAATGTTGCTAAAATAAGTGTGCTCCTTAAATATGAGCTACACTCCAAATTAGCCCATAGAACCTCAGTAGATACCAAATTAGCCCAAAAAGCTAACTTGTTGCTTAAATACTAGCTAAACTCCAAAATAGTGTACATTTCCTCAGTAAATTTAAATTAGCCAGAAATGTTAGCCTGTTGCTAAAATATTAGCTAAACTCCAATTTAGCATTAAAAAACCTCAGCAGAAGCCAAACTAGCTAAAAAAGCTAGCTCATTGCTTAAATACTAGCTAAAGTCCACAATTGTATAAAATTTCTCAGTAAACTGAATTAGCCAAAAACGTTAGCTTGTTGCTAATATAGAAGCTAAGCTCTAAATTAGAAATGGCAAAGTATGTGGTCACATGACCCACTCTTTTGCTCTATGTAGGTTTGAAATACAACTTAATTGGAGTATAATTGGGATTTTTGTTGTTTTTTTAACAAATTATATGTCATAAAGGTATAAAATGATGACATTCATTTAATAAAAAGTTAAAACGGCTGAAGTGAATGGGGGTGGATTCAACTCCAGCTTCAACCTGGAAGTCTCTGAGTTTGAGGTCATTTAACACCGCTTGCAGCTCACATTTTTCTCAGAACATATCTCGTTGATCATTTCTCTACACCTCTTAGCCTGGTCTTGTGCTGAAGCTTAAAAAGCCCAATAAATTCCGCTTTGTAATGGCGCTAACACATGTGTGCAGGTGCGCCGTCACTGTTGCACGTGCTCCTTCTCTTTTCCTCCCCCCTCAAGCCCACTGTGCAGATTAAAAGCAGCCGGAGTGTCAGCCACCGCTTGAATGAATGGGAGCGCTCTCTCCATATTCCCTCACTCGGCACTTTTTAATTAAGGTGTGGCGGCGAGGGATGTGCGCAGTACCCCGGGAAGGCTGGCGGCATTTATCAGGCCCTCTCCTCACGCGCGCGACGCTTCCCCCCGATAAGGCAGCTAATAGGAACGGGCGCGCAGACACATTTTTTTTCTTCCCCCAGATGATGGAGATAACAGTTACAAAGACGTCTCCCAGTCTGACTTGATTGTGAGGGACTCGAAGATGAGCGCTAAAAATAGACGGCTGTTTTTCCTTAAAGAAAACCTCCTGCAAACCTTTTCCAGCTCGTGTCATTGTCCTCCGTGATGGGAACACGGGAGTAGGGCTGACGCAAACCATTATTCTAATAGTCGACTAATCACCGATTATTTTTTTCAGATTTGCCGACTAATCGAGTCATGTGTAAAGTGGATATGAAGCACACATGTAAACCATCATTAGCTTTAAACTAAGTACAAATAGAGACAATTAAGAGGATAATTTATTCAACTTTTTCAACTTTTTGCCGAAAATGGTGACACAATTTACTTTAATTGCTGCAGGGATTTACTGAAAAAGCAAAAGCTATTTGCAAAATGTTAAATTTGCTAAAAGACTTGACATTTTGTTAAAGAACTATGAAAGAGTGCAGAATCTGACCTAAATATCTTAAAATTTTGTTGTAAAATTGCTTAAAAATCCCCAATACATGCCAATTTTCCAAAAATATTTAGTATTAATTTGTGTTAAATTTTTATTTAGCCCCAAAAAACTTTAGCAGATGCCAAATTAGCCAAAAAAGCTAGCGTGTGTTGCTTAAATACGAGCTAAACTCCAAAATAGGCTCAAATTAATTTCCTTTTTTCCTGCTACTTCCTTTTACGCTATCTAGAAGTGAACACGAGTCACTTTTTTTCGAAATTATACTCTTTAATGATGTTCTGGTACAATCGAGATATATTGTGATGTGTATCGAATCACAAAACTGTAAAATTAGCTTATAAAACCTCAGCAGATAACAAATTTACCAAAAGCATTAGCTTGTTGCTAAAATAGAAGCTAAACTCTAAATTAGCTTACAAACCCCAGTAGAAATCAAATTAGCCAAAAACGTTAGCATGTTGCTAAAATAGGAGCTAAAATCTAAATTAGCCTATAAAACCTCAGTAGATAACAAATTAGCCAAAAATGTTAGCAAGTTGCTAAAATAGACGCTAATCTCTAACACATTGCTGAAATACTAGCTGAACTCCAAAATAGCCTAAAATTTCTCAGTAAACTGAATTAGTAAAAAACGTTAGCATGTTGCTTAATAGAAGCTAAACTCTAAATTAGCCTAGAAAACCTTAGTAGATAATAAATTAGCCAAAAACATTAGCATGTTGCTAAAACAGAAACTAAGCTAAAAATTAGCTTATGAAACCCCAGTAGATAACAACTTTACTACACGTTGACTCCATTTAATATAAAGTAACGACTAATTGACTGTTAAATTAGTCGTCGATTTTTTTAATAGTTGATTGGTTGTTGATTAGTCGACTAATTGTGGCAGCCCCACATGAGAGTGTGGACAGATGGGCTCCTCCACCAGAAGAGACTCATGAAGCTCTTCCTCTGTAACCCATTCCAGCTCAAACCCACAAACATTCTACTCATTTCTACTGAGTGAACAGGGTGCCCAGGAGTGATCTGTGGTGCACACCTGCTGCCGGCTGACTGAGGTTTCCTACGTCGTGCTGGATCGCCGTCTTAATGAGGCTCTTCTTCTGCATTCTTCCCTTCTCATGCCCGTCTGTCACTCTTCCTCACAACCGAGAACCGTCGTATATCAGCCCAGAACACCCCCCCCCTCCCTCCTCCCTCCCATACTGATCAATCTTCTGCTCCATCTTTTATGTTTTTCCTCATTCCTTCCTTTCATCCTGCCGTTTCCATTTTTCCCCCTCGCTGCCGTAAATCCCCTTTTCTCCAGACACCCTCTCTCTCTCTCTCTCTCTCCCCTACCTTCCACTCTTCATCCTCCTTAGAGGCTATTGAATGGGCAGCTCAGGAAAAAAAAAAAAGTGTCGAGGCTGCAGGATTTCTCCCCCAAAGGGCTTAATCTGCAGAGGCTTTGCACACCGATAGCCTTACCGAACACCCGTCCGACTTCTGCTTCCACCTCTGCAGGCTGCTGTGATTGACAGGCCCTCAAAAGGAGCGCGTGGGTGCTAATGCATGCGCGGCGGATTTGAACCTGCGCGTCAGGGCTGCATCCCCGAGTCAAAAATTCAGCAGCGGCGGTGGCAGCTGCACGTGCGTGGGCGTCGCTCCTCTCCAGTAACAAAAGTACAGAAAGCGTTGCGGCTCTATCAAATGTCAGAGAATCTTAAGTGTGCCTTTTAAAGCACAATAGGCGGTGGAAATGTCAACACTTGAAGGGTCTATTACACTTCAAGCCTTTGGTGCTCTTTTTCTTTCTAGCTCCTTTATTATTGAGGCTTTTCACAAAAAAATCTGAAAGAAAGCGGCGTAAAAATATCAACCTATTTATGTCAAGAGGTTCAGCGGAGTGGTTAAACCTTATTCGTCCGGTCCTATCCGGCCACTGAACAGTCGGAATCACTGCTTTATCCTTAAACTGTGATTGCTTAGTAAGCATTCACATTATAGGGAATGCTTACTAAGCATTAATTTATTTAACATTTAATTATAGTAATTAAGAAAAAAGAAAAGTTTAGTTAATATTTTAAGAAACACTTTTTGGCTAATTTGTTATCTACTGGAGTTTTTAATGCTAATTTAGAGTTTAGCTTCTATTTTAGCAACATGCTAACGTTTTTAGTTAATTTATTATCTGCTGGGTTTTGTTTAGACTAATTTAGAGTTTACCTTCAATTTTAGGCTTTTTTAGCTAACATTTTTGGCTAATTTGTTATCTACTGGTGTTTTTTTAGGCTAATTTAGATGTTAGCTTCTTTTTTAGCAAAATGCTGAGTATTTTGGCTAATTTCTTAACCTGGGGTTTTTTATGTTAATTTAAAGATTATCTACAATTTTCTACTATTATTTTAACAATACGCTAACGTTTATGGCTAATTTGTTATCTACTGAGTTTTTTAGGCTAACATTTTGGGCAAATTTGTTATCTACTGGGGTTTTTAATGTTATTTTAGCGTTTATCTTCTATTTTAGCAAGCTAGCGTTTTTAATTAATGTATTATCTGCTTGGGTTTTTAGGCTATTTTAGAGTTTAGTTTCTATTTCGGCTACATGCTAGCATGTAGACTTTTTTGGAGTTTAGCTAGTATTTAAATAATGAGCTAGCTTTGTTGGCTAAATAGGCCTATACTGTGTTTTTTATGCTAATTTATGTTGTAGCTTCAATTTAAGCAACAGGCTAATATTTCTGACAACTTTGGTTTCCTGTGGAATTTTAGGCTGTTTTAGCTACTGTTTAAGCAATGTGCTAACTTTTTGGGCTGATTTGGTCTCCATTGAGGATTTACTTTTGCTAATTTGGGGTTTAGCTTATATTTTCGCAACATGCTAACATTTTTATCCAATCTGTTGTCTACTGGGTTTTTTTTAGGTTAATTTGCAGTTTAGCTTCTGTTTTAGCAACAGGTTAACGTTTTTGACTAATTTAGTTTACTGAAAAATTTAAGATGATTTTGGAGTTTAGCTAGTATTGAAACAACGTATTAGCTTTTTTTGGCTAACATTCACACAGTAAGGTTTTTTGGGTTAATTTGGAGTTCAGCTCATATTTAAGCAACACACTAAATATTTTTGCAAAATTGGCATATATTAGCAATTTTAAAGCAATTTTTCCACAAAATTTCCAGAAATTTAGGTCAACTTCTGGGTTTTTTCAAAGTTCTTTGACAAAATTTATAGTCTTTTAACAAATTTAACATTTTTCTAATAGCTTTTGCATTTTCAGCAAATCCCTTTAGCAATAAGAGTAAACTGCGTCACTATTTTCAGCAAAAAGCTTCAACATCTTCAGCGACTACTTTCAGCTAAAAGCATTCACACTAGCATTATTGCAGTTAATGCAACATGTCTAGTTCATTTCTTAATCTTTACAAAAAAAAAAAAATAATACGTGGGTCTCAGTCGGGATGATTCAAGAGAAAAAAGAATCATGCGTCTCTGATAGTGTTTGGGGGACCGAGACAAATGTAGAGGTGGGCCACTTCCGGCCCGCGGGCCATAGTTTATTGACCACTGTCATAAAGAGTGAGGAAGGAACTGTTGAAATAATAAACCACACACACGTCGGGTTTTTGTGATTGAATTTCTCTGTTTTGGAGCGATAACAAAAAAAAGACGGGAGCTGTCGGGGTGCCACGAAGAATGGGGCTTTTGTTATTACATCTTCGGAGTGACCCCCCCACACACAGACAGACAGACAGGCCGTCTGCGTGTCACTTCCTGCCCGAGCCGTCGGAGCGACACTATTGGCGGGCTATTGTTCCTGGGAGAGCGTGATAGGATCGGGGAATGTGTCCTAATGTTTGCAGATCGGCTTGCTGGAGCAACAATTATAGTTGGAGGAACGGTCCCAGTGGGGAAGAGGAGAGATAAGAGGCAGGGTGTGGAAGAGGGTGAAAGAGTGTGTGTGTGTGTTCAACCAACGCACAATGATGATCTTTTATTGTTTTAATGGCTTACCCACGTGGTAGCACTCGCATTGAGAATCCACAATGGACAAGTTTTTCCAATTTCCTCCTAAACGACGACCTAAATTGCTTTCTTTGTTTTACTGTTCTTCTGTTGCTCATCACATCTTCATACAGAAGAACGAGGTAGACGAAAGAGACTGCAAATTTGACGGGGTTGATGTTGTTTTGACAGACTGAACAGTTTATTTTCCTATAATAACCACCTCTTTGTTTGTTTTCTGGCAGAGTGTGGCAGCGCCTCACATCCCATCGTCTTAGATGCCGGCAAGGCCGGCTACATCACCTCACCTGGTTATCCTCAGGAGTACCCGAGTCATCAGGACTGCAACTGGATCATTAAGGCGCCGGAACCGTCGCAGCGCATCATCCTCAACTTCAACCCTCACTTCGAGATCGAGAGGCTCGACTGCAAGTAAGACCTGAAGGAGGAAGCGTTCGGTCCGGACTGGGGCTTGTGTTCTTGGGTAGTCCAACTCAGAGAGTCATGGTTGGGTTACTGGTGAACTCTGGTGTGATTTTAAAAGCAAAGAGACTACGTCCCACTAGTTGTCACACACCTGAAAGTTTGAAATTTGTTCTCCGCTTTTGACTCATCCAGTGTGGGAGCGGTGAGCTGCAGACACTGCCGCACTTGAGAACCAAGTTCAACTCCTTAAGACTGAGGGTCAAGCCGCGAGGCATTGGGACCCATTATTAAAGACTCTGTTATGACTCAACTGTGGATTTGAACTCAGGGCCCTCCAGTCTCTAGGCAAACACTCTACCACAAGGCCACTGAGTTGGTGAGAGAGACATATAGGCCTAGAGTGTTTGCCTTGAGACTAGAGGGCCCTGAGTTCAAATCCACAGTTCCCGGCAAGGAAGACTGTCTGCAGCATCCGTGGTGGCCCCACCTGTGTTTGCCCACACTGGCTCCGCTGCCCAGGGACTAGCAGCCTTGGTGGTGCTCGCTTGCTCTGCCAGCCCCTGGGCAGTGGCATTGCTAATCTGTTGGCCCTTTGGCTCTGGCTTGCTCTTTCGGCCTCTGGGCATTGGCCCTTGCTTGCTCTGTCGGTCCCTTGGCAGTGACGCTCGCTAGCCCTGCCTGCCCCGGGGTGGTGGCATTGCTAATCTATTGGCCCCTGGATGGTGGCCCTTGCTTGCTCTGTCGGCCCCTGGGTGGTGGCGCTTGCTAATCTGTCGGCCCCTGAGCAGTGGCACTCGTTAACTCTGCTGGCCCCTGGGCAGTGGCCTTTGCTTGCTCTGTCGGCCCCTGGGCAGTGACGCTCGCTAGCTCTGCTGGCCGGGGCGCTACTTGCTCACTACACTGTCCACCGGGAGGCTGGCTGGCGTAGTGAGCTAGCCCACTGAGTGCTCACTTAACCAATTTGGGGAAACACATATGGGCCACCACAGAACTGTGGACAAATCCATTCCCACATTTTCTGCCCACTCTGAAACCGTATAGGGCCCACTTGGCCTTGCCAGGAGGGAGCTGTGTATTTGAACTCACAACCCTACAATCTGAAGGCGGACACTCTACAACAAAGCCACTGAGTTGGTGAGAGTGACATATAGGCCTTATGATTCACATTAGAACCCTAAAAAAATAAAAACTAAGAACATAAAAGGTCGTATGTGATTAGTAAACATGGAGGCGGAGCCAAAAATATAACTAAACATGATCATCAGGAGACGAGTCAAATTTTATTTTTTATTTTTTTTAATTCATTTTCTTTCATGTTTCTTCTCTTTCTTGTAATTCCACCTCCAAAGGAGCATTTGTTGCAACTGAGTCATTTTTCCAGGCAGTTGAGTTCAACCCCAAGAGTGCAGTGTGAAAGCAAACCAAACCTAAAACAGAGACAGCCTCCTTTATCTGGCATTCTCTCCAGCCATTTGTACTTACAGCCCAGACTAAGCTGTCAGGATTGTTCCACTCTTCTGTCTCAAAGTCTGTTCACTCTTTATTTTAGTTCACACCAGGGTTCACTTGCAAGTTAACCAAGCGTTTGGTTGTTCCAGACGACTTTCCACACCTTCAGACTATCCCAGGAAAGGAACTCAGGTGTGGAGTAAATATGTTGCCAGTTTCTTGGGTGGTTTACAGCATTTTCTTCAATGAAAATGAACAACCTGTGACCCAGGGTTTCTTGTTTGAAGCTTTCTTTTGTTAAATTCACATCCCAGGTTTGGACTTAAACATGTCTTTCTTATCTTTCTTTTGAGACAAAGTTTTAAACGATAAACTTTGTTATGTTTTGGTTTTGGGACAGGAAAAATGTAAGTTCAGACTGCAGAAAATGGATCCCAAAAGAAGAAGGTTTCGTCATAAAACCTTTTCTTGAAAAACAGCCGGACCCCCGCCAGCGTGTTTTTTTTAAGTTTACCCATGTGAACGCACAACGCAGACCAATTACCGCGGTGGATTCCCGGCTCAAGGGCAGTTAGGAGGGGGAGAGATCTCCCATTTTTACAGGGAAGGAAATGATGCTAATTCTCCAAGGTTTTCTGTCAAAGTCGAGGCGGCTTTACTGCAGAGATGGAGAACACAGAAGTTTACTCTCACCGAGCGGCAAAACTAATGAAAGGCATGTTGTGGGCACGGGAGGATAAACAGGGAGGGGTTGAGAAAGTAGAAGAAATGAGAGCCAGCTGCTTATCACACCGGTCAGTTTCCTTTCTCAGAGACGGGAATAATCCAAATCATATGGTCAGACTGGAGGCTTTAATCCTGTTTTATCCAGGAAAGATGCCTCACTTCAAAAAAAAAAAAAAAAATCAACCCACAGAGCTCCAATAAGTTGTATTTATTTCTCACTCCAGCTAGTTCTTTCCTGTCCAAATGGAAGAACTAATAATTCCAGATGAGGCGCATTGTTCGCTGGCTGCAGGAAAAATGTCGCTTTCATGAGTGCATCAATGGCTGCTCTGGTGAAAGGCTTTTATAATGACTGTCAGGGTTTTTGTTATTTTGATGTGTCTTCTTTGTGGCCGCTGGCTCCTTTTTTTTTTTTTTTTGTCAAAGACAAAATGCGGCATAATTATCTCTTTTGCAACATGTTTCTGGCGGAGACGGCGGCCACCAGATCGCCTCCTGTAGCTGTGAAAACAGGGCCGGCTCAGCTGCTGAGGAGCGGCGCGTTGAGCATTTTATCGCCGCCTGAGGCGTGTAAGGGGAGAAAACTGCTCTTTCCTCCTCCCTTTGGACGGTTTCTTCAACTTCCACTTGCAGTGAAGGAAAGGGGGGGTCGGAAGCCTCTTTCTGCAACAAACCCTCCCACTCCGTCCCTCCTGTTTATGAGGCTGAATCAGTGAGTGTGGGCGTTACGAGTGAGTAACTCTGCAAGCATGTTAGCTTGTGACCCGCTTCGCTTCCATCCTTCCAGAGCCTGCAGCCTCTGGTTGAGATGCACGCCGTCAGGAAGAAAACGGGGGGCAACACATATGTGACCTCTTTCCACGCTGCTCCCCCACACTGATCCCGTCCCCACGGCTCCGTCTCGGGCTGCCTCCTTTTTCTGTCCGCATTATCAGGCGTGGCGGGGTGAGCAGGGAAGGGTTTGCATGTTTTCACGCTCCTCGTGAAAAGGGAAGAGAGGAACCTATGGGGGGGGGCTGCATCTTTGTCAGAGCTGAAAATCTGCGTGAAGAGCAGGATTAGAAGGAGACGGTACCTGGAAGCTGCAGGACTTTGAGGTAATGGTGGAAAAGGAGCTAAAACGCCCCCGGTGGGGTAAAACGATGAGCAGCACTGCTGATCCCGTCCTCGGCTTCAATGGAGCCAGAATTGCTGAGTCATGGTTCGGTTTAAGGTAAACACATGGGTTACTTTTCAAATTTAAATACTGCACAGTAGGGCTGGCAAAAACGATTATTTTAATAGTTGACTAATCGCATATTACTATTCTGATTCGCTAAACATTTAACTAAACAGAATTCTCTCTTGTGCTAATGTTAGCTTAGCTTACCTAGACGACGTTCCCTCCTCAGCGTTATCATACTCAGTCACAACGTTCTGCCTTGCCGATATTGCAATGGAGTCTATTAAATTAGTTGTTGATTATCTCAGTAGTCAGTATTGTCGTAATCAATTAACTAATCGTAACTGGATGACTAATCGTAACTAATTGTAACTGGACAACAAACCATAATTAACCAACCAATTGCAAATGGTCAACTAATCATGACTGATTATCTAATCGCAATCAATCAACTAATCATAACTAGATGGCTAATCGTAATTTATTCTGCAAATCGTAACTGGCCTACCAACATAGCCGAAAACCTGACTAATCACAACCAATCAAGTTATCGTAACTAGACGGGTAATTTTAAATAGTCTACCAATTGTAACAGGCCTACTATCCATAACTAGTTGACTAATCGTCTAATTGTAACCGGCTTACCAACGATAACTCGCAGGCTAATTGTAACTTGTCAACTTATTGTAACCAAACAACTAATCCTAACTAGATAACTAATCGTAACCAGTCAACCAACTGTAACTGGATGACTAATCGTAACTAATTGACTAATTGTAACTGGGTTACCAACCATAACTAGCTTACTAATTGACTAATTGTAACTTGTCGACCATCATACCCAATCAACAATCATAGCTGGATGACTAAACGTAATCAATCAACTACTGGTAGCTAGTCCACTAATTGTAACTAGATGACTAATTTTACTAGTCAACTAATTGTAACCCGTGTACCAACCATAACTAGCTGATTAATCAACTAACTGTAACTTGTCGACTAATTGTTGCTTGTCGAATAATCATAACCAAACAACTAATCGTAATTTGATGACTAATCTAAACTAGTCAACTAATTGTAACTGACCTACTAATAATAAACTAGCCGACTAATCTGTCATAGCTGGTCATCAATTGTAACCAATTAATTAACCGTCACTAGACGACTAATTGCAACCAGTCAACTAATTGTAACTAGTCGATTAATTGTAATTAGACTACCAACATAACTAGTCGACTAATCCATCTGTAATAACTGGTCGAGTAATTATAACCAATCAACTAATTGTAGCTAGTCGAATAATTGTAACTAGATGACTAATCATAAAGAATCAACTAATCGTAACTGGACGACTAATTGTAACTTGCCTACCCACCATAACTAGCCAACTTATAGATTAATCATAACTGGTCAACCAATTGTAACCGATCCAGTAATCGTAACTAAATGAGTAATCACAGCTGGTTGACTATTCGACTAATGATAGCAGCTCTACTTCTAAGAAATGAACATTTCTCTGTATTGATAAGAGTTTTGACACAAAAATCAAATGAAATGGAACAAAATATTAGTTTGAAATGAATAATTAAGATTGATTTAAGGAGTCTATCTGATGAAAATGGTGTTATTACGATTACTCAACAATGGGGTTGGGAATGGGGGCGGGGTTGCTCCACATCAACTGTCCTGCCCACTGCAGAAACTGTATCCTAGAAAACGGCACTGACTCGTTGATTTTTGGCTAAAAATGACAGTTTTCAGCTCAAAAGATGATCTTTAAATTAACTGATGAAGTGGTCGGTCAGCCCAGACAGGAAGTGAACTCCGGTTAAACCCGGATCTTGTCCTCAACAGGTTTGAGCGGTCAGCACCCGCACCGAACCTGCAGCCATCAAATCCGAAGGCGCTCCATGTCTGAGGTGGCACTTTAAGTCAGGATTTCATTTCAGGGGGAGTCCGGCCGCGTGCCAAAGAGCTCTTACCTCCAGGCTGCTGGCCGATTGATGTGAACTAAATGTAATAAAGGCAAGATGAAATATCAGGCCCATATTTCTAATGCAATCTGCCATCGCCGGGCCCCAGGACGCCTCGTGATGCACCGGCAGCTGCCGAGGAAGTGAGAGAAAGGAGCTGGAGGTGGAGACCATTCCGCCGTATTTTTCTGCGGCTCCCTTCCCCTCCATCCGTCCTCGTTCCTCCCTCTTTGTGTTTTTCTCTTCCTCCGCAGCCCGAGGAGGATCTGATTTAATTTTACACGCTCGAATTAAACTTTTGAAACAAGAAGAGTCGCACACACACACGCGCTCACAAAGGAAGATCCATTACTTCCACCACCGAGGGGTTTTATTTTCCTGCTTTTATTTGGTTATTTGTTATTGAACTCAGCCCGAGGTGGGAAGATTTTTATGATATAACTTCATAAGTCTGAGCGCACAGGCCCAAACAGACACAGGCGGGGCTGTGAACGCCGTCGGCCGGCACGATCTTTGCTCCGTGGATACTCGGGGGAGGCGGGATCGATGGAATGGGAAAGGAGAGAGGTTGCAGCACCTGTCGATAGGCGACTGTCGTCGTTGCTGTGACCAAAAACGATGAGAGTGAAAATGTCAGGACACGGGCAGCAGGGTCACGGCTTCGGATCCGGAAGGCCTCGGTCTGCGGTTGGCACTCCTGCGTCTGGAGGTCGGAACGGTGGACGGGCAGTGTTTGTTTTGGGGGCGAGATTGGAGATGGCAGTTCCTGCAGATCTGCTGGGATTTTGCTCGCAGCATCTATTAAATATTTTAGAGGCACTTATGGTTTATTAGAGCCCCCCCATTTGGGGGGGGGTGGAGGGGTGGGGGGGTGCCTGCTCAGATCTGTGAAGACCTCTGTGTGTGCGCTGCCTCTTGCCTCGCCTAATTCCCGCTTCCGTAAATCATCGACGGGGAGCCGGGAGGAGTGACAGACGACTCTTCATTGTTTACCACATCGGGATTCTGTGGGTTTCTGGGAAAAAAAAAACACACACACACAATGCTGCAGCAGAGTGGAAAATGATCTCAGCTGAAAGCCTCAAGTGTCTGGGTACAGCCAAGTTTACTTTACTGATACTCGGGAACAGCTGTTGCGTTTTTATCAGCACAAACAACATAAATCAGACAAACACGCCGCCTCCGAACTGAAGAGGATCTTCCCTCTTCGTGGAGAGTTTGTTAAAAACCCACTTTACATGTTCTTGAGGACATATAGGAAGAAAATTAGGCTTAAAGTTCCATTTCTGAGTTTTTTTCTTTTTTGTTTAAATCAAAGTTGAAAAAAAGTAGTTGGAGAAGTCTTGTAGTTCTGATGCAGACAATAGATCCATGAACGTCTTTGTTTTCCTTGTCTGAGCTGACGAGGATTGATCCAATTAGCTGCACCGCTAATGTTAGGGTTGTGAGGCGCTGTAAGCTAGTGGGAGGGATTACTTACTTACAGACGTGAATTTCACATTAATCAGCTACTAGCTTTGTGCTGAAACGTTCAATAGGAGCTACTGGCAGATAAGATGGCGGCTGAAAATCAAAACAGAAATTGCCAAACATCATTAGCTGGATGCGCAAATTCTGAAAAATGTCAGAGTTTTAGCCATCTTTTATTAAAATTTTTATTTAGGTCCAGTCCAGATTCTTCTCTTGTCCCTAACTCTCCATTTATAGTGCAAGGATTGTCCGAAATAATGTTTCTTAGGGCCGGGAATCGATTAAAAAAATTAACTAATTAATCGCAAACCTGAAAAAAATTAATCGCGAATAATCGCTTTATACTCTTAGTATTTGATGACCACTTATTATCTTTGAATATTCACAACATGAAATCACACACAAAGCTTTGCATTTAGAGCATTTATTTTTAATTACTTCTGTCAATTGATTACAAAAAAACAATAAAAATCTGATTAATCGCACGTTTGTGTTGTGATTAATCCCGATTTATCACAATGTTTGGCCAGGTAAAATGTATTTATATAATATGGCACTGGATCATGGATCAAATAATCCACTTTTTTTGAAGAAGTGATCTAAACCACAAATAGCAAGAATAAAGTACTAAAAACCGATTGAATATTTATTTCTTTTGTAAGTGACCATGGTATAATACCTGAGGAAATGTTTTAACTTACGCCGTGGAAGCTTGAACCGTCGAGTTAAAGTGAAGGACTGATTCTTAAAATAATTTGCTTTAACACATATTACCGGATTAATTTTTTTTATTAATCGCGTGCGTTAATGTTCACAGCCCTACGTTTTTTTAAGGGGCAACCCTTAAAGGGAGGGATACAGAGCCCTCTGTTGTGAGGGGGGGGGGATTTCGCGTCGCGCTTTGCCGCGGAGAAGAAGTGCTTTTCATCATGTTGGTGTGCTCTTAAGAACTGAAGTTTACATTTAAATGTAAGTAATGACTTTTTGTTGTATGACCATTTTAAAGTTATACAACTAATGTTGTTATGCATATTCAAGCGCTGGAGGCTCCACGCTAACGCTAGCTAAAGGGCAGCTATAGATGATGTCATTAAGCGAAAGAGACGTCCGAATCCCCTCTCTAATCCCTAACTATTAAAAAACTATGTAGAGCAGGACTATATCGTGACCTGGATTCCAAAAGCAAAATTCAAATTACCACTTTACTTTGGTTTCGCCAAATGGCGGATATTTCACAGTTTTAAACATTTAAAGATCCTGTGTAAAATAAACATTTTACCATGTTTATTTGTGACTCCATTGTGTTTTGATGATGAAATTGTGGATGGTTTATTAAAAAAATAGCAAAAAAATTCCAACCGCAATGCATTGTGGTCTATATTTACTACTGTGTTGAGCATTGATGCACGCTAGTTTTTTGCAAAGACTTGTGGGAAATGTCTAGTTCACTGATTTGGACAGTACTACAAAATGGCGGACACACGATAAAGCGAATAGGGAACGAGCGACGATTTTCTTTTCATAACTCTCGTTTGGAGGGCTAAATGTAGGAGTCGGGGGAAGGGAAGAACTCGGATTGGGCCTTAGTGTTCAGGATTAGCTTAAAAGAGGGTAAATGCTTTATTAAAGGATTTTAACAAAACTGGGAATGATGATGTTCTGGTCTTAGACTTCCTTCTGGCTGATGATTTCCAGCCGCCATCTTTTCTGTCTCACTTGAAACTTTGTCCTAATAAATGACATATGTATATATGTACATATATACATATGTGTATATATATATATATATATATATATATATATATATATATATATATATATATATATATATATATATATATATATATACATATGTATATATGTACATATGTACATAGTATGTACATATGTATATATTTATAAATGTACATATGTACATAGTATATACATATATACATATGTATATATGTACATATTTCGTGTTTTTTAGCTAAAAATGTCAAAATTGTAATAAAAGAGCACCGGGAATGCTTTAAAAATAGATCAAAGTGGGACTTTAAAGTTTTTGTTTTAAACTAAATGAATGTACAAGTGTACTAAAATCTAAATTGTACAAAAATAAGACCTGTCACTGGAGTAGCTAGAGTGCAGGAAATGCCCCCGCTCTGCAGCAAACAGCAAAGGTGTCAGAGGTAATTAGTGGAGGCAGAGATAAATAAGAGCGGAGGAAGAGGAGACATGTCTGGACGGGTGCAGAGTTACTGGCCCCTGAGGGTTTTTGGTTTCCTTAACCTCTCTCCTCTGTTCCATCCACTCCCCCCGAGGGGAAAGAAGGGAGGGTGCGAGTGCTGCCTTATTATTGCTCCCCCCAACATGAGGCGGGTCACGCAGACCCAGACGGAGGGGATGGTGTCAGACAGCGGAGGCAGTTTGGCTCAGCACAGCCCCTGATGCACATGTCAAAGTTAAGGCCCGGGGGCCGGATCCGGCCCTCCAGATCATTTTATTTTATTGTCTTTATCTTGAGCTTATTTATAACTTATATAATTTTGAAAAAAATATATTTTTATGTAGAGTAAAGTTATTTTTAAGTTTGAGTTGATTTATTCTGGAATAATATTCTTTCCTTTTTATTATTCATATTTACAGAAAAAAAAGGTCATTCTGCTAGCTTTTTGGACTATTTTGTTATTTACTAAGATTTATTTAGGCTATTTTGAAGTTTAGCTAATATTTCGGCTACATGCTAGCTGTTTTGGCTAATTTAGGCTTTTTTTTCGTTTTTTAGGATATTTTGAAGTTAAGTTATTTTTTTCAGCTACATGCAAAATATTTTGGCTAATTTAGGCTTTTTTTTTTTTTTTTTTAGGTTGTTTTGAAATTTAGCTAATATTTCCGCTACATGGTAGCTATTTTGGCTGATTAAATTTTTTTGTTTGTTTGTTTGTTTTTTAGGCTTTTTTCGAGTTTTGCTAATATTTCAGCTTCATGCTGCCATTTTGTCTAATGTAATTATTTTTTAAGCTATTTGGAAGTTTAGCTAATACTTCAGCTGCATGCTAGCTATTTAATTTGGCATTTTTTAGTCTATTTTGGAGCTAATATTATTAAATATTTTACCTTTTTTCCGTTTTTCAGGTTAATTTGCCATTCAGCTTCAGCGTTTTCAGCTATTAGCTTCAGTAATTTCTGCTTTCAACTTCAGCATTTTTAGTTATTAGCACTAGTATCTTTAGTGACCACTTTCAGCTTACAGCTCTCACTCTATCATTATCGCAGGTAATGCTATATATCTCGTTCATAATTATGGTAAAAAGTTTCGGTTTTAAAGTTTTACAAATGTAGTTTTAGAGTGTTCATTAAATGTTTATCCTGTTGCCCCGTTGGATTTTGGCCCCCTGTGCGATTGAGTTTGACACCCCCTCTCCAATGGGACCTGCATGGACCTGGACAGCGGCTGTCTGCCCGGCTGTGTTAGTGCGGTGCTAACGTGCGTCTCCGCGCTGTGTGTGCAGTGTCCTGGAATGTGTGTTGCAAAAAGGCAGACGGCGGGCTCTCACACCCCTCATGCATGTATTCATCAGAGCCCTGGGAGAGGCTGAGCGAACAGGTCAATAATCACATCTGAGGAACACTCACTCACTGACGCTAATCCACGATAGGACACGGGGAGACAGAAAGAAGGATAGAGACCCACTCCAAAATCAATTAAAACCTAATTAGGCTTTCAGCTCTTTCTCGGCTCTTTTATCCTCTGTGTTGGTGATTGCTGTCCGTGCGCCGGCGGTTGCTGGCGTGCCAACGAATACGCGCCTTTTCCAAAGCGTGTGTCAGCCGCAGCCCTGAGCGGGTGGACGCGCTCGGGAGCGGCAGTGGCTCTTCAGACTCTCCCTGTGGGAGCTTGGCACTGAGTGATCGCCTCTGCAATGCAGGATTACAAGGAGTGAAACTACTAGAGCACAGCTCTTTGACTCGCTGACATAAGTACTGCCCTGGTGCGAGATTCACGAATAGAAATTAAGAAGCAATTGCAAAAGACAACAAGAAAACTGCTCAAAATACACATCAAATAGGAGATGGTGTTCAGATTCAGGGAGGATCAATAGCAACAAGCAGCCAATATTTTAACTGGTGGTGGGTTGATAGAATCGATTAATCAATCCAAACTTAGATCAATTATTGATCCATAAAAATTGAGATGGATCTAAGGCGCAAAGCTAATCTCCGCTAGCTTGATACTTACGTATAAAGGGATAGGACGGCTAATGCTAACGCTCAGTCGACCTAAACATACATTACTGACTAAATGAACATCTTTATAAACTCACAGGTTAGAATTTTCCAAACTCTTTCAAGAAAATATTATTTAAAGTAACCATTCGTGGTCAAAAACACAGTTTTTCTTCTGGAATAAGGTGTAATGCTTTAGCGTGATCGCCACCTAGTGGCCAAACTGAAACGTCCTCCAGGAGAAGCAGAACAATTGTTGGAGCTTCTCCATTTGAGAATCCATGTAACACTTTATGTTAACAATCCTGTTATCATTTTACTGATATTTTTCACTGATAAAAACATATTTATAGTTCATTAATATATTGTGTCTAAATGTGTAAACTCAAAATTGAATAGAATCAAACTGAATTGAGTAAATCGAAAGAATCAGATAAAAAAAATGAATCAAATTGATCTAGGATCTGGGGAATCAAATCTAACTGATTCTGAAAATTATTGGGAATTCCCAGCCGCAATTCTAACATTTATAGCTCCCACTTTTACCTTGGAGCAGGGATAGGCAACTCCAGGCTTCAATCCTGCATGTCTTCCAACCTACCCTGTTCCGGCATGTTCTAATAAGCTGGACACACCTGAACCAGGTAGTCAGTCATGAGTAGGGGTTGGAAATCTGGAAATTCATACAGACAGAATGGCACTTGAGGACTAGAGTTGTCTATCCCTGCCTTAGAGACTTGCCAAGTATTGCTTGCCATTTTTGTTATTGTGAGGGTCTCTTTCACTGAGCGGTTCGGATCGGACTGGTACGGTATTTTGAGCATTTCTGTTATGAAATGGGCCCAGTCCTACCAGTTCTGATCCCCCGTTGGTTCATAGAAGAATGGACCAGTTGGTGACGGAGCTTCTGTCATCACTTCATTGATCGGCAGAAAGGTATTACGACAACAGCAAGTGCCCGGCTAGCACTTTTCCCAACTCGAGATCCAAACCGAAAGTTTTTTCCTCTTTTTGGCACTATTTATTCTTCTTTGCCCCTCCCCTGCAATCTTCTTTAGTATTTAGGGCTGTAGTCGCACTGTTATGCTACGTCATCGTTCTAAATCCCGCATGCGCCTTGATGTTGTAAGTTAGTGAGATGTCGGGAAGCAGGGGCAGACTTACTTCATGCCAACTGTCCCTCTGCAGAAACTATGTTCTAGAAAACAGCATGTTTTTATTCTTTATTTAGGCTAAAAAAAACAGCATGGTATTGAAAAGACCACTGGGAACGCTTTGAAAATAGATCAAAAGAGGATCGGGAAAAAAAATCGTCCTCAGGCGATAAAAAAGCAAACGCACACCAACCGCCCCCTCGTTTCTTGAGACGTCCCAGGTGCACCGAGGCCGCTCCACGTTTTAATCTTTACCTGTGCATATGCCACTCTGGCCCAGATTAATTTGGTGAGATTATCCCTTGATCAGGAGTCTTAGCTCGAGTGTAGGAATCAATACGCTGCAGGAATGCGATAGCCCCAAAAAGAGGCTTAGGGACTCTACTTAATCCTGGTTTTATTTCAAGCTGGCACTACAAAAGCCATCTTAGTGGCTGGGATGCCACAAACAGCCTCAGCTTTGAGCTTATTGCTATGTCTTGGCATTCCTGAATGCTCCTGGTTTCAATGCAAACAACAAGGGGAAGGTACTTTCTTGTTTGGCTTCAGAAAGACGGGAAGTCTGTGATGCTTTTCCACCCTAAAACAACCCATCACACTAATTAGTCAGACAACAGCGACCCTGTTGAGATTTGACAGCTCTGTCACATGAACTAATACAGACGGGCATGTTTGCATGTTTGCATGTCTGTATAGTTTCAGGGATGTGTGTGGGGGGGGTCCTGCGCCTAGCTGCGAGGCTCCTGCAGCTTTGCAGTTAGCTGCAAAGAAAGACAACATGTGGGCTGAGAAAGAAACGCTCAAGGAGAAACACGGATGATCTCATGGCGGGGAAATTACAAGAAAACGGTTCACATTAACACACATCAGCACGCCTGTTTAGCGGAAAACGGTGGAAAAAAAATCAAACGAAAGCACCGGATCTTTAAAAAAACTGCTTTAGTATTAGCGAGAAGAAGTTACTCCACTTAAACCAGCAGCCTTGACCTAGCAAAGGATTTAAGGTGGTGGTGGGGGGGTAAATCCTGTCCCCCCCCCAGCATGCAACAGTTTGACTTCTAGATCAAAGCTCGTTTGAAAATAAAAGTGACGAGAGTCAGCTGCAGTTCACTCACTCACCACTAGGGGCTTGCTGGACCTGAAAGTTAGTCCTCGACTTATTAAGTGTTAAATATTTGAGAAAGTAACTCTCTGTTATTTGCCACTAGGGGTAAATTCAACATCCATGAGCAAGGCCGTCCGCGGTCATAGGCGAGCTTGGCACAATACAGAGCTGCCCTCCCCCGGTTGTTTAGCTGTAATGTTACTGGCCCCGCCCACTTTGAGATCAGACGGGTTGAGTGAAGCCCCTAAACCAAAATGAGCTTGACACCCCTGGTCTACATTCTCGACCATGCCAACAATTTAAAAAAAAGAAAGGGCGCCAGCACAAAATCTGAAATATTAGTATTTGTGACGTTAGCTTGATTTATGTCTTTTGATTGTTCCGCTTCCCTGTGCTCCCTGTTTTCCTTTTGTTTTCCCCCTTAATCCACCCTTTAGTTATGCTTTCGATCAAGGCTGGACTAATGTGGTTTTACACAAACAAAAGTTTGTATAGCTAAACTTCTGTTGGAGTTTACTTAACTCGCCTCGTGAATGTTGTCTATTAGTCTAGCTACTAGAGAAAACAAGTAAGAAACCTGCCGCTCAAAAGCAGAAGATGACCCTCTCCGAATTGATAAATAGCATCTACTATAGTAGTGTTGACCTTGTTTTGAACTGAGAAAAGACAAAGCCCTCAATTTACTGGTTGATTTAGACTCGTCAGCCACGGCCTTGAGCTGTGGGTTGTGAAGGAATGGTTAAGATCCGGCGCACAAGTTGTGGATATAAGTTTCCTTTGACTGAGCTGGGAGGGAAGCTCAGTCATCTGAGTAGAAACTCCTCCACATCAAGAAGAGACAGCTTAGATGGTTTAGAGATCTGGTAAAAATCCCACGCTGGTGTTTCAAGACGCCCAGAAAAAGATACCTTGATATCCTCGTCTGTGCAAACTCGTTCGGTCTCCGCCTGAGATCCGGTAAAAGACTGAAAAGTTCAAGAATGTCGGAGGATTGACCCACACAGCGAGGAGCTAATTCAGGATCAGCCAGGTGTACTTTGTCGGCCTAACCCACACCGACCCAAAGAATTTGCTTTTATCGTTCGGGGTCACTTGGCAAGTCAAAGGTCACTGATGAGCTGAGAGAACAAGCATGTGGAAGCTAATAAGAAAGAATTCCTCGTATTTATCTAAGCAGATTTGACTCCGGAGCCCCTGCCTCCCCCTCTGCGAGGCTCACGTCCACACCTGTCATCCGTCCAGCCCCACACCTCTTTATTTTTTCATGAGATCCTCTGCCTATTTTTACACCTCCTATTAATGAGCCCGTTCATGAATATTCACCAGCAGAACTGCAAACATTCGCTCTAATAGGTTTCAGCTGAAGCGGTTCCGTCTCTTTGCTTCTTGATTCCTTGATTTGAGGATTGTTTGTCTTAAACTTAAAGGGATTCAAGTCTATTACTCCAGACAGACCGGGTCACAAAAGCAGAATTATTACTATTATTTTCTTGGACACTATTACTCTGAATGATGTCTGTCTGTTCTCTGTTTGTGTGGATCAGATACGACTACATCGAAATCCGCGACGGGACTTCCGACACGGCGGATGTTCTGGGTCGACACTGCAGCAACATCGCCCCGGCGCCCATCGTCTCGTCGGGTCCATCGGTGAAAGTCCGCTTTGTCTCAGACTACGCCCATCAGGGGGCGGGCTTTTCCCTGCGCTATGAGATCTTCAAAACAGGTGAGGAACACTGCAGAAAACTTGCTTGTTGACAACTCTTTACAGACTTCCTTGTTTTCTTCACTTAAAGAGAATTTCAGAGAGCAGTTGACTTCAGCAGAGGCAGAAGTATGTAAACAAACATGTACGGTGTGGGACCAAAAAACTTCCGCCGTGCCGCCACAAAGCACAGGAGGAATGCCGCCCTAATTGGAGCGGGATCCACTTCCTCTGGGGAGGGCGGGGAGGTTCTAGTGGGAAGATGGAGAGAGCTCCAAGTCGGAGTTTAGGTTAAAGGTCTGTTCGACTGGTGCTGGAGCGGGAAGATTGATGGGGATGGGGCAAAAATGGGATTTTCTCAAAGCGAGGATGGTGTGCAGCTTGTTCTGTTTAGGTCCCGTTGTCTTCAAGCAGCAAGATTTACATTCAAAGGCAGTTCATTGTGTCTCATTTTTAATCGTTTAAATTCTGGGTATGAAGTGTAGAGGATCCGTCTTATCGCAAACGTCTGCTTTTCAAAACATATCTTCTGTTAATGTCAAAGGAACGTGACCCAGATTTGGTGCTCGTCTCCGTTACCAAGGCCACCAGCTCAAACCCTGACAATTTAGCGCAGCAGATTGCATCTGTCTCTCACAGAGATGGATTGAAGGCTGGTGCTGGAGGGTTTAATAAAATCTTGCCATAGGCCAGGGTTCTCAAACTCAATTTACCTTGGGCCCACTGAAGGCAGAGTCTAGCTGAGGCTGTGCTGTATGGGGTGCCACTTGTGCCAAAACTATGTTTTTGCATCCACTGACTATGTCTTTGGTCCATTTTCTATGTCTTTGTTCCACTGCCTATATATTTGGTCCTTTGTCTATATCTTTGGTCCATTGTCTATATCTTTGGTCCATTGTCTATGTCTTTGGTCTATTGTCTATGTCTTTGGTCCATTGTGTATGTCTACTAAACAAGTTTATTGCACATTTGTTCTTTTCTATGTACCACTAAGCAATATCTGTTAAAACGACAGGAGCTAACGACACTAGCAATTGTTGCTAAGGACTTTTCTTTCTTTTTACAGATCCAACGTCAATAGCAAATGGAAAGTTTTAAGCATAACAAAACAATTACAAAGCTATCATCAAAGAAGATATTGCTTAGTAGACATTGAAGTTTCATATTAAGGCGGGGGCCCGCAAAATATTAATTTGGGGGCCACAAATGGCCCGCAGGCCACCAGTTTGAGCCCCCTACTATAGCCCAAAGTTGTCAGAAGAGATTTACTGGTTTGTACTCAGCTTGTTGTCGTATTGTATGAAATACCAGACAAACAAAAAACCGTTGAGAGAAAATTGTGTGGCAGAGAAAAAAAACAAAAAAAACGCATGAGAGTTTTTAAGATTGAGGCCAAGTGTTAATTATGGTTTTTCCGGCGCTTGCACGCGTCCTCATCAGCGCCGCTTGTCTCACCGTGGCGGGTCTGGTCCAAGGGCTCCTGCTAAACAGCTTCAGAGGTGCGAACGGTGGAAGTAATTGCACAACAGCTCATTAAGAGGAAAAACTTTTTCAATTCCCGCTTAGTGCTGTGATTTGAAGGAATGCTCGGCGGTATACCGCTTCTAGAGGGTGCGTCCGCAGATGAATATCTGAGACTGACAGATGTGTGTGTGTGTGCATGCTCCGCTTCCTTCCCTCCTCACATCTCCGCTCAGACGGTGTCCGTCTGGTTTCCACTTCACGTGGAGTGCCCTCTGCGATGTGAACTAATGACACCATGTCTTGTTTCGGTCGTGTTCATTCAAGCCTGTTACATAAGCGGTGACTGTGACCACTCCAGGGGGTTTGGAGTTGCACAGGCAATCTGTTTGTTTGTGTGTCTAATGGGGGTCCGGTGAAGTAGAAGCTAATTACTTCCATGAAGGAGAATCCAGAGTTGACCTCCGACTCTGGATTTACAGTGAGTGGCCCTCCGCCCATTAGTACACCTCCTCAGGGGATGCGAGGTGAGCGTCTGCCCCAGACGGCCAGACATACCAAGTAACGTTACTGTACAGTGAAAGCAACCCCCGCCCCCCTCCCACTTATTGTTGTGGCCTACTTTGGTCCCCATAACCCTTCATTCATCCCAGACAAACAGCCCCCGCCCCTCAGACGGGGATCGTCACGTGCCGCCGACGCTGTTACCACGGCTACAGAGGGAAGACTAGCCAACGACTCACCCCCCCTGTAGTTGCCCCACTACCAGGGCGGAGGTCTCGGCCAATCCCGAATCAAGACGGGGCAGAGAGGACCTCGGGGGGTGGCTGCCGCCCTCCGCGACCGCTGCTGCCCGTGACATCTGCGGGGTCGGTGAAGCCCAAAGGCAGGACTCCCACCCAGGCGCCAGCCACAACATTGTGTATTCCTGATGCTATCTGGCTGATTGGACGGCGACCCCCGGTGTCACTCAGTTGTGTCTCTGCGGCTGATTGCGACGAGACGTTTATTCCCGAAACACCCAAGTCGAGCTTAAATTACACACGAGTAATTAACCGCTGAAAAGGGGGAATTAGATCCACGAGTAAACAAACTTTTAATTCACAAAGCGGAGTCGTCTGCGTAAAACGTGACATAAGGGAGTGACGGCAAACCACATAGCATGCCTGGAATGTTGTTTAGGGCTTATTGTTGTTCACAGTTGTCTCTTTAGTTGTTTTGGGTTTTTCACCCCTCCCCCAACATCCTCTTCACATTTATACACGTACTTCCATAGAGATTTGTCTTCAATGAAACCTTGAACTTCCAGCAGCTTTACATGAGAGATCTGCGTGTGTGAGCCGCGGTTGCATGTCAGCCGCGGCAAGGCACTTTTGATGAGAGGTGAACCCCCTCAGCTAGAGTTGCGTGCGGAAGATGTGTGGGGGGTGCAAAAGTGTAAATGAACACAGACTGCCGAAAAGTGGCGGAATGAAGGAGAGGGGAGTTGCTGGGTAGAAACCACCCAACCTTGCAGGAGCGCGTGGCGCTGGGTGGTATCTACCCAGCAACTCACCCCTTTGCCCCACCAACGCACCACAACCTCCTACTTATTGCCAGGGGGGGCAACTCTTGCCAAATGGCAGCTCGTGGCGCGGCACGGGTCACAAGATAATAGCAGGGGAGGCAGTCCTGTTTTTGCCATGTTCACACACTGTGAACTAATTGATCAAATCAAAGCTGCTCGCCAACGTACCCTCAAAGACAAACTCCAGGACAAGTGGGCGGGGCAATGGGAGTCAAGCTGAGCTGAGATTCTGTGTCACACACTGACCCAGTAAGAATCAAGGGCAGTGTGTTACTATACCCCCCCCCAAAAAAACTCCTTTAGACAAAGAAATGTAAGAATTTTCTCGTTATATGTTCGTCTAACTCCTACACTTCCTACAAACGGAGCGTTTCGGAGGTGAGGTCAGCCATCATGGGGATTGGGAGATACCGCCTGTAGCTTGCTGTAAATTACCACCATATTTCAACATGCCTGGTTGTGTGTGTGTTTGTGTGTAGGCAGCGAGCGGGGCACCTCGTATGAAGGCAGATGATCCTCCAGTGTTTTTCATGTTGCAGAGTGTGCGTGTGGGAGTCGACACAAACGCTTGAACGCTGCTGTTAACGTGGGGGGAAGACTTATGCATTTAAGTCTCCGGTACTGCGCATGCTAACAAGCAGGCAGTAGCAACTCTAAGGATGATGTTTGCAAAATAAAGAGGTGGAGATCAAAGAAAAGGCCTCCAGAGGTTTTTTTTTCTTAGCATCTGTGCTGATTGGGGTCAGTTCTCCACCATTAACCGAGTGTGGACGGGGGAGGGCCAGTCTGCCCCTTCTGCTTTTATAAGCCTGTCTGATAATAAGGACCGGTGCCTCGGAGGAATGCTCCACTCATGGAATGCCTGGTAAGAGCGTCAACGTTCTCTAAACCAGACTACGGCCTGCGGGCCGGATCCGGCCCCCCGCCACATTTGGCCCGGCCCTCCAAACACACATCACTATTTTTTTTTCTCAATCTGGCCGATCAACACCCACATAGAACGCCGCTTTGTGTTTCCATTGTTCCTTGATTAAATCAAATAAAGCCCTTTAAGTGGAATCTAAAACCTCAAAATCATTTTTGGAGGAATTTCATATGCTTGTCAAATAATTTTAGGTTTAAGAAAAAAAAGGGATTAAAGAAGAAAGCCAATCAAATTTTCAGGTGTGTTTGATCATCTTGTAGTTGGATTAAAGTGTTTTATTTTTTGATGCCTTTGATCTTTAATTCAGCCGCTTGTAGCTGTTGTCTCTCGGTCCTCACCGTCTATCTAGGCCAGGAGTGTCAAACTCAAACGCACAGGGGGCCAAAATCCAAAACACACCTTACATCGCGGGCCGAACAGGATAAACATTTATTGAAGACTTTAACACTACATTTTTAAAAGCGTAACTTATTAACATAACTATGAACTAGATATATAGCATTACCTGTGATAATGCTAGTGAGAATGCTGTAAGCTGAATTTGGCTGCTGAAGATGCTGAAATTGATAGCTGAAAACGCTAAAGCTAATAGCAGCTAAAATATTAGCTAAATGCCAAATTAGCCTAATAAAAAAACTAGGTTAGCCAAAACAGCTAGCATGTAGCTGAAAAAAATAGCTAATCTTCAAAGTAGCCTAAAAAACTGAAAACAAAAACCTAAATTAGCCAAAACAGCTAGCGTGTAAATATTAGCCTAGCCCTAAAACAGCCTAAAAAACAAAACAAAAAAAGTCTAAATTAGCCAAAACAGCTAGCATGTTTTAGCAAAATAGCCCAAAAAATCTTAGTGAATGCCAAAATAATCCAAAAAGCTACCAGAATGCAGATTTTTTAAACTTTGAATCTGTAACTTTTTAAAACAATTATGAATAATAAAAATGCAGGAATATTATTCCAGAATAAATTAACTTAAACCTTAAATAACTTTCTATATTTGGTCTTCATAAAAATGTATTGTTTCGAAATTATACAAGTTATAAATGAGTGCAAGATAACATCGAGTCATTAATAGCAATAAAATAAAATGATCTGAGAGCCGGATAGAATTACCCGGAGGGCCGGATCCGAGGTACCCAAACTACACTCCGCTGGCCAGATCCGGCCCTCCCCCACATTTGGTTCGGCCCCCCCAAAAAACTTTTTTTTTTTTTCTTTTTTCTCCATCTGGCCAATCAAGACCCACATTGAATGTGACTTTTGATTCCACCCGTCCGCAGTCTGTGACGTGAGAGGAGAGTTTATTTATTAGTTTATTTTTAAAATGTTTTAGTTTTTTCTGTAAAATTTACAGAAATTAATTATTTAAAATTTGGCAATGTGTGGCTTTCTAGAAAACTTTAATTTTTTACATTTAGATCATGGGTCACCAAACTACGGCCCGTGGGCCAGATCCGGCCAACCTCCGCATTTGGCCCAGCCCTCCAAACACTATCAGAGATGCATGATTATTTTTTTCTCCATCTAGCCGATTGAGATAATTATATAATTGTTTTCTGTAATTGTTTACGTTGCAGCTCTTCTGGTTGCGGTACTCCTGATCAGCCTTCCTTAGGAGTGACTGAAGCACGGGTTTCCAAGCTTTGATTATGATTATCATTTGCAAATATTCCAGCTGAATGATTGCATATTCAATTAGTGATTTGTAATGGAGACATGACTAAATGTGCAGTATAGCGCGTGTAACCCACTGAAAATCCTGCAATTATCTTGAGAAGTTTTTCTGTCCGTCTGACAAGTTTAAAAATAGAGAACCATGAAGTGGCACAACAAGCCACGGCCAGTTGCTTACACGCTGCTATATAAAGACGTCGCGGGGTCGAGTGAACAAACACACTTTGTCAATGAGGCAGAGCGTGCGACATTTGTGCAAAACCATCCGACTCATTTGTGTGCATGCGCCGGACTGTCAGCCCCCTCTTGGCCCTCCTTGATATACCGGTCTGTAAACACTCGGCCGTGACTCAGGGTCCCAAGCGGGCGGCAGAGCAGGGGCTGATGGGTAGATGATCTGAGCCACACAGCTGCTGCCGCTCAAGGTGAGCCGCCCAGGGCGCATAAATCTGCATCGCTAACGAGGCGCCACCCCAAAGGGCCCACTCACAACCGTTACACAAGTTTTCTGGCGTGTTTGAGTGCATGTGTGGAAGAAGAGTGTGCACATGGAGTCGAAATAAGAATGGGAAATGGACATTTGTTCAAATGTATGCAAGAAAGCGAAATTATGTTTTGTCTTCCATTCCAAATGTTTCATAAACGTGAGCAACCAAACCATGAAGCTCAAAAATCTAGAATGTGTCTGCATGAATTCAGATGTTACACAGGAAATAAATCAAGATAGTAACCAGTAGTTTTGTTTCCATTCTCTATGAAATTTCTCAAACTGCATTTGTAATAATACATTTGTCTAATGTAAACATAAGAATGTTGAAAAAACTCGCATTTATTAAAAACAAGAGGAGGTGGTTTTTGGAGAGTATCAAAATTGATATATGTAGCAAAACTGCAATAGAAACACTTTTATTGGATTAAAGAAGTCGCGTCCACAATTAGCGCATTCCCATGTCCAGGTCGTCACATATTGACGTTTGTCTGCTACATAGCCTGAGTAAGACGCCGACATCTCCTTAGATAGATGATGAACGCAGAAATTTGAATGTATATGCTGTAAATCAGAGTATTGTTTACATCCGTCGCTGTGTTTCTCTCATTGCATGAGTTGGTTAGTGTTTATCCGCATACTTACTAATGTAAACTGTAATTGCAAATTTTGTTGGTCGTTTTTTTTTTTGACATTTCTAGAATTTTGATAAAGTTTTGCTCATATGTGTCATGGAAACGCAGCTACTGCCAGGTGCACTTCAACAAGTAAGCACTTGGAGGCTTGATACCCCTCCCCCACAGTTTTTGGGGGAGGGGTTTAAATTGACTTTGACCCCCAAAGTCTTGCTAGGCTCTTTGGAGAGCCAGTTCACACTAATCCATGGTTGGTTACTGATAAGCAAACGATTTTGAAGCTAGTGTGGAGACAAATATCTTACGGGTGTGTAGCTTACTCAAAAATCTCGGCCTTTACCACAACGTAGACAAAAATACTAGCGAACAGTAAACAATTTGAACTAGAAATGTTGCATTACCTGAGATAATGCTAGTGTGAATGCCTTTTACTGAAAGGAGTCACTAAAGATGATGAGGCTTTTTGCTGAAAATGATGTGACAATTTGCTTTAATTGCTGAAGGGATTTACTGAGAATGCAAAAGCTGTTTACAAAATGTTAAATTTGCTAAAAGACTCTAAATTTAATTAAAGTACTATGAAAGAGCGCTGAAGTTAACTACATTAATAAAAAAAATTGACAATTTTGCACAAAAAAAAACCACTCAGTAAGTTGCTAAATTATGAGCTAAACTCCAAATTAGCCCAAAAAACATTAGCGGATGCTAAATTAGCCAAAAAGCTAGCACATTGCTTAAATACTAGCTAAACTCAAAAATAGCTTAAAAATCCTCAGAAAACGAAATTATTAAAAAATTTTAGCCTGTTGCCAAAATGGAAGCTAAACTCTAAATTAGCACAAAAAACTTCAATAGATAACAATAAGACAAAATGATTAGCATATTGCTAAAACAGAAGCTTAACTCTAAATTAGCCTGTAAAAACCTCAGTAGATAAAAACAATAGCCAAAAACGTTAGCATGTTGCTAAAATAGAAGCTAAACTCTAAATTTGCCCCCCCCAAACCCTCAGGAGATAACAAATTTACCAAAAAAGCTAGCATGTTGCTAAAATATTAGGTACATTTTTTGAAAGTTACTGTAAAAGGTGAAAACACACCCCATAGCCTATGGCTAAAATAGAAGCTAAACTCTAAAGTACCCTATAAAACCTCAGTAGATAACAAATTAGCCGAAAACGTTACGCATTGCTAAAATAGAAGCTAAACTCTAAATTAGCCTGAAAAAAACTCTCAGTAGATAAGCTAAAAATGCTAGCATGTTGCTAAACTATTAGGTAAACACCATTTTTTTTTTAAGTTACCATTAAAGATGAAAATATACCTCATAGCCTAAAGCTTGTTGCTAATCTTAAAAATTTTGAAATTTGAAGACTTTTGCGTTCATTTTCTATGGTGCATATTTTGCTCAATATTTCAAAAACATAACAAATGCCGATTATGATAAATTACGAATACCAAAATACCAAAAATACAAGTAGTGATGTCCTGAAACAGCTTAAAGTTTTGATTACTGAAATTGGTAAATGTGTGATTGAGTTTTTACATGCCGAAAAACGTACGGAAAGGAGCAGGA
>NC_050513.1:2829831-2834379 GCF_002922805.2 Oryzias melastigma
ACAAAAAAAAAAAAAACACTCAGTATGTTGCTAAATTATGAGCTAAACTCCAAATTAGCCCAAAAAACATTAACGGATGCTAAATTAGCCAAAAAAGCTAGCACATTGCTTAAATACTAGCTAAACTCAAAAATAGCTTAAAAATCCTCAGAAAACTAAATTATTAAACAATTTTAGCCTGTTGCCAAAATGGAAGCTAAACTCTAAATTAGCACAAAAAACTTCAATAGATAACAATAAGACAAAATGATTAGCATATTGCTAAAACAGAAGCTTAACTCTAAATTAGCCTGTAAAAACCTCAGTCGATAAAAACAATAGCCAAAAACGTTAGCATGTTGCTAAAATAGAAGCTAAACTCTAAATTTGCCCCCCCCAAACCCTCAGGAGATAACAAATTTACCAAAAAAGTTAGCATGTTGGTAAGATATTAGACACCAAATTTTTTCAAAGTTACTATAAAACATGAAAACATACCCCATAGCCTAAGGCTAAAATAGAAGCTAACACCAAATTTTTTGAAAGTTACTTTTTTGTTCATTTTCTATGGTGCATATTTTGCTCAAAATTTCAAAAACTATAACATTTACGAATACCAAAAATACAAGCAGTAATGTCCTGAACCAGCTTAAAGTTTTGATTACTGAAATTGGTAAATGTGTGATTGAGTTTTTACATGCCGAAAAACGTACGGAAAGGAGCAGGAGAACCACTATTGTATGAATGCTTACTAAACATTCACACAATAAGCCCAAATCACCACCAGTGGAAAGTTCCATTGAATCAAATCAAATTAGAACACTAGATAGACAAACCATAAAACACAGAATTTAGTTGTAAATGTTGCAGAAACCACGAGTTAGGGTTAGCTACTGTTTAATAATCGTCTGTTCATTTCTTGTATTTACAAGTTTTTTTGGAAAGGACTTGGTGAAGTCATGTCGGTCCAACGAGGTCTTAAACTGTCTCTAAAGAAACCAGGAGGTCACTTGACCGTATCAGATGTCCACTCACTTACTTGGTGTAACGTGCCAAAAATAGCAGCTCGGATGGAAAACCACAATGTATGAGACAGCTGCCACAGAGAGATCCAAGTCTGTTTTATATGCTTGACACAAAGCCCACTTGAGCATTTTTTCACAGTGAATATTCCATTTGTAATCACAAAGCGTGTGTATCTGAGTGCCTCACAATCACAGTTACGGTATATTCCAGCAGGCTGTCAGAGATAAACGGCTTTCCAAAACACTGTCTGCAATTTAGATGAGATGCCATCGTGTGATCGATTGCTCGTGCCTCCATCCCCTCCTAATGTGACCATTTTTTTTAAACGAAACATCCTCTTATCTTTTCATCCGCTTAGGGTCCGAGTTTTGCTTCCGCAATTTCACCAACCCATCCGGCACAATTGAGTCCCCGGGGTTTCCAGACAAATACCCTCACAATCTGGAGTGCTCTTACATGGTCATCGCCCCGCCCCACATGGACATCACCCTCACGTTCTTGACCTTTGATTTGGAGAACGACCCCCTCCAGGTGGGCGAAGGCGAGTGCAAGTACGACTGGCTGGACGTGTGGGACGGACTTCCGCAAGGTGAGAGCAAGTGTTCCCTCCGACTTCTAAGAGTTGCACGAATTTCAATTTCCTGCGCTGGCATCACTTTGATGTAAGCAACCTGGCCTCACATTCTATTAGGTTCCATAGAGGAAGCATTATTTCTTACACTGAGCTCATAGGGCCTCGACACCCTCAGGGAAAAGGCCCTCGTCCCTCTCCATAATAAGACCCTTCATCACGCCTTTCTTAGCTCCGTCCTCTTCCTTCCTTATCACCTCACACTTCCTTCCTCCGTAGACTGACCGAGAGTGTCGGACACAAGGTGCCGAGACCAGAACAAACATTCGAGAATGTTATCCACGGCTTTGTCTGCCGCAGGGTAACGCTGCTGCAGATGAGGGTTCACCCTCCTTTTCAACCCCTCTTTTCAAAATTTGAAGCAGAGAACTGAGGATTTGCTCTAATTATTTTATTTCCAGTTGCTAAAAAGGAATCCAAGAGGGTTTAAAATTCCAATTATAGCCTTGAATTTGGGTGCTTTGATAGCTAAAAACAATTTATGCCATTCAAAGCTCGGAATTAGGAGTAAATTACAGTGTAACCCAGTTCCAGTGAGCCGAGTCCTCGGGCATGAAAGGAGTATAGAAGACGAGATAGAAGGGGTGAAGAATTCGGTGTCTGGCAGGAGGGCCGCCTTGAGACTATTTTAATCCTCTGTTTGTGAGCGAGTGCATGAGTCTGCAGCTGATCCCAGTGCAGCTTGCAAGAAAGCAGGGATTCCAGTTCCCCTGCTGGGCCCTGGCTGAAGCCCACATGGCAGATGGAGGGATGGACAGTGACAGGAAAGTGAGGAATGATGGGAGGAATGGAGATTGGGGAGAGACATGCTGTGACTCATTAGACAACACTTACCGAACCAGCATGGCCTCAGAAAACCTGTATTTGCAAAGGATGTTTTCGTTTCTGATTCAGTGTAAGTCTGAAGACTATTGCAGTGTTTGTTTGAATCCCTCCTGTTTGTTTTGTAGCGTCTCCTCTGATTGGACGGTACTGCGGAACCAAAATCCCTCCGGAGATCCAGTCGTCCTCGGGCCTACTGTCCCTCTCCTTCCATACGGACATGGCGGTGGCCAAAGACGGATTCTCCGCTCGCTACAACATGACGCACAAGGAAGTTTCCGACTGTGAGTTCTATCTGAATCTTCTCTTTCCTTTATTGCTTGTTCAGTCTTTGACTGTGTTCCCTCCTAATGATATGATCTCACCGGCCTCGGCAAGAAGTGATCACTTCAAATGAAGCATTGCCATGTTGTTGGCGTGTCCGTTGAAAGTTAAATCAGTTGACAAATCAAGGAATTGGATTTGGTATATATCGGAATAGTGCTTGTGGAAGATTGACCAGATTACCCCCCCGGTACGACCTATTCCAATCGTGAGTACAAGCACTAGTCCCGACAGTCCAGTGCGAACACACGCTCAAGAACCCGTGTTTGTTGTGAACGTAACATGAGAGATCCTAGATCTAAGAAGACCTGTGCTTTGTTTCTACCTCCCTATTCTTGTCTCTACCTCTGGTTTGGTCGGTTCCCTTTTTTGTCATACATTAACCCTTCTGCTCTCCCAGGCTTGTTTACATTAAAAGTGGGGTCTTCTGGACCCCACAAGACAGTGGGCTGAACTTTTTTTTCAATGGTTGTCGACCTTTACTGGTGTCCAGTGACAGACATGAAGTCTTGTCCACCTTAGTCATGGAAGGGCTAACACCTCAATGTAAGGGTGGGGTTATCTTGACCCCATAAGAGACCTTGGGTAGCGTCATCTGGACCCCACAAGACAGTGCGCTGAATTTTTTTTTCAATGGTTGTCGATCTTTACTGGTGTCCAATGACAGACTCAAAGACTTGTTTACCTTTGTCATGGAAGAGCTAACACCTCGATGTAAGGGTGGGGTCATCTGGACCCCATAAGAGAGCACGAGGGTTAACACAGTCCTTGTCCTTCTCCCCTCAGCGTTCCACTGCAGCACGGCGCTTGGAATGGAGTCGGGAAAGATCAGTGACGATCAAATCAAGGCCTCGTCCAGCTTCTACGACAACCGTTGGCTACCTCGCCAGGCTCGCCTCAACAACTACGACAATGCCTGGACGCCGTCGGAGGACAGCAACAAGGAGTTCATCCAGGTGTTTATCTGCAATTTGCATTTTTATGTACTTTAAATAAACTGTAAATAGAGTTAATTTAAGGAAGCAGTTGTAAATCAGTCAAAATGCATCCAGGTTCACTGAAAAGTCATTACAATCCCTGCTGTGAAGTGACCCCAAAGACCACTTTCACCTGAGGAAAATACACACAGCATCTCTTATACAGTGAGGACTTACAGAGGAGTATACGGACTAGAAGGAAGCGGAGGAACTGTGTTTGGATGATAAGGAAGTGCTTCACCACTCTCAATCTTTCCTGTCTCAAACACATGGGCGCGTGCATACGGCAGCGCAGCGAGCGGCGGGAAGCGTTTGATTGATGAGGGTGTTCTCCTGGAATGTATCCGAACACTGTGCCATTGATCTTTTTGGGTCCGGGCCTCCTCCCCCCCTTGCACACATGACATGGCACATACACACAGTCCTGTCTCAGCAGTATGCCACAGCCTGCGCTCGTCCCCCCGCTGTCTGTGTGACAGACACAGCAGCTGGTCAGTCCCTGGTTTTTGCGTTGGCCAAGAACATCAGAACCCCCCCCCCACCTGCACGGATACCTCATCTGTTCTCTACATTTGGGATGGATTCCAGCTTAAGGAGCCTTCACACAGAATCATTTTTTTCCTAACATTCTCCTTAATTCAGCAGTCCTAAGAGCTTGTCAGAACGTCCGTGTGTGCCAAACAGACAAGCAAAGGTCTCAATTCACATGCCTGTAGACCCAACTGCGACTATTCCTGAAGCTAAACAATAGAAATCAAAGAAATACTTAGAAGGCGTTTTTCATTCTTA
>NC_050513.1:2834490-2837495 GCF_002922805.2 Oryzias melastigma
ATTCTCCTTAATTCAGCAGTCCTAAGAGCTTGTCAGAACGTCGGTGTGTGCCAAACACACAAGCAAAGGTCTCAATTCACATGCCTGTAGACCCAACTGCGACTATTCCTGAAGCTAAACAATAGAAATTAAAGAAATACTTAGAAGGCGTTTTTCATTCTTATATATTTTTAATATCAATGGTCCACAACTCTTTTGACGCGGTACCAGAATCAGCTTCAGTGTTTTTAGCAATCAATTTCAGCATTTTCAGAACAGAAAATACATGAAGGAATTGGTGTCGTGCAATTCCAGCTTTGCACTAATTTCTCGTCCATGATGAATTTTCAATGGGTTGACATCTACCAAATCCGAGTCCCTGATTGGTCGACCTTATTTAACTTTCAATGGGCTTTAAATGGCCACATATTTTGTGCGTAGTGTCAGAAAATTGTCCTAGAAACTTAAGTAGATACTTTCAAAGCAAGAGTTTTGAATGCGGAACCCCAAAAGGTTTACACAGACTTCACTGGAAGTGGTTGCTTGAGCGAGCGTCGCCGAGGGCGGTGTGAACGCTGCGTCACATCTTTCAACATTCGTTCTCTTTCTTTTCCAGGTTGACCTGCAATTCCTCAAAGTTTTGACTGGAATTTCCACCCAGGGGGCCATCTCCAAGGAGACGTTGAAGTCTTACTACGTCACCACTTTCAAACTGGAAGTCAGCACCAACGGAGAGGACTGGATGATGTACCGGCACAGCAAAAACCACAAGGTAGGCACTTCCACACACATTCACACACCCGCTCTGTCCGGAATTTAGGACAAGATAACCATTGAAGGAGAAGATTTAACTGAAATCTGCCTAACAACCAAGCTTATTGCTGCACAGTTGGTGAACTTAAGTCAAGACCCCAGTCACGAGTTACTGATGGAACGGATAGCAGAGAGAAAGAGATAGAAAAAAGAGAAAGCAGGGAGAGCCTGACAGACATGAACAATGGAGTCCTCTATGTGCCCTTATCTGAGCCTGTAATTTATCATGTCTCCCCGGCTAACACGCATGTAAACACACACCTGGGGTTGTGGAACCGCCGAAGTCACACCAGGTGTGGATGGAATAAATCAGTGCAGGAGATCCGATTAGAATTGTGGTCTTTATTGTTCTGACAAAAAAAGGTTGTGTGCGCCCCACAAGTGTGTGACAGTGCAGTTGTTGATTCAAGGCGTGGCCACCTGTCTCCCGGGAACTCTTCCCTCATTTCTGGTTTAATGTCACCGCAGATTAAAAAAAAAACCCAGAGTGAAGTGGGGGGGTTAATCCACACACATTTACCAGTGCCGACTGACCCCACACCCCCCTCACCACTACCATCCTGCCTGCGTGTTCCAGTGATTAGTTTGGGTGTGGCCAGCGGGGGGCATTTGATGTGGAGATTATTGAACAAAAAGCGGAATTTGACTTAAAAGTCAACATCTGTGCAATTTATGGGAGCCCCCTCAGATCCCCCCGTCCCCCCGCCTCCTGATAACCTCTGGCGGATCTGTCTGTCTGGAGATGTGCGTGCATGTGCATATGTATAGGAGGTGCGCCTGCCCGTCTGTGCCGTGTAATCTGAGGCCCGTAATCTGTCTGCAGAGGAAAATAAAAGCCTGTTGGGATACATTCGGATGTGGATTCAGACAGGCGGATCGGCGTGCATTTGGGATGGATATTGGAGGCATTACTTCAGGCTACTTTGCAAACCATTTCGGTTTTGTTAAACCCCGAAGAGAAAGATATTGCAGGGTTTCCTTGTTTATAGGAGCAAAAACATGCAAAACAGAACAAAGAAGTCTGAGTCAGATATGAATCCGTCTGCTAGTTTTACCAAAGGTTTTTATAGACACAACAACAAAAAAAACTTCAATGAACTTCTTTCATGGCCCTAAAATGAACCCATTGAAATATTCATACAGGATGATGGATAAGACAACCTATCAGGTGGTTACATTTGGGTCAATAGATGATACAGTTTTTAGAGCACACGTGTCAAAGTCATGGCCCGGGGGCCGGATCCGGCCCTCCAGATCATTTTGTTTTATTGTTATTAATGAACCGATGTTATCTTGTGATCATTTCTAACTTGTATAATTTAGAAAAAACATATTTTTATGAAGAGTAAAATATTAAAAGTTATTTAAGGTTTAAGTTGATTTATTCCAGAATAACATTCTTGACTTTTTATTATTATTCATAATTATGTTAAAAAGTTACAGTTTTAAAAATTGCCTTTCTGCTAGCTTTTTGGACTATTTTGACATTTACTTTGACTTTTTTTTTAGTTTAGCTAATATTTCAGCTACATGCTAGCTTTTTTGCCGAATTTAGGCTTTTCTTTTTTTGTTTTTAAGGCTTTTTTTAGAGTTAAGCTAATATTTCAGCTACATGCTAGCTGTTTTGGCAAATTATATTATTTCTTTTTTAAGTATTTTGGGGTTTTTTTTAAGTTTAGCTTATATTTTACTTAAATGCTAGCTGTTTTAGCAAATTTAGCCTTTTTCAGTTTTTTAAGCTGTTTTTGAGTTTAGCTATTTTTCAGTTAGATGCTAGCTGCTTTGGCTAGCCTAAGTTTCTTTTGTTTTGTTTTTAGGCTAATTTAGCTTTTAGCTAAAAGTTTAGCTGGTGGCTATCAGGTTCAGCATTTTAGTTTTTAGCTTCAGCGTTTTTAGCTATCAGCTTTCGGCATTTTTAGCAATCAATTTCATCATCTTCAGCTATCGTCACTAGCATCGTTATCGCAGGTAATGCTATATATCTACTTCATAATTATGTTAAAGAGTTACAGTTCTAAATTACATTTAGAGTGTTCAATAAATGTTTGTCCTGTTCGGCCCTGCGACCTCAGGTGTGTTTTGGATTTTGGGCCCTTTGTGCGATTGAGTTTGACTCTCCTGTTTTAGATTATCTACCATTTTAGAAGCAGGAAGCAGGGAATCCCCTTCACTCCCCAATCAACCGCACTGCCCATCATCTCCTATGGGCTGCG